>NC_041393.1:1448356-1449233 GCF_002162155.2 Triticum dicoccoides | reverse complement strand
TCCATTTTCCAGAACCATTTAGCTAATAGTGCAATATTCATTACCTCCAAGTTGAGAATTCCCAATCCCCCTACATCTTTAGGTAAGCAGCATTTCTCCCATTTGACCAGGTGATACCTTTTGATGTTCTCATCCTCTTGCCAGACCAATCTAGCTCTGAAAAATTCAGCTTTTTTAATAATCCCCTTGGGGAAAACATAAAAGGACATCATAAAAAGTGGGATATTTGTCAAACATGCTTGCACCAAAGTTACTCTGCCAGCAATAGAGCCTAACAGCTTCCCTTGCAAACAACTAAATCTCTTTTCAAATTTTTTTTAGATGTCTTTTCAATTTTGTTAGTTACACAATTCCAATGCATATTCCTAATTCTGACATCTGACACAGGCATTCCTATATATTTGATAGGTAACTCCCCCATATTTCGAGCCCAATCGAGACTAAAATATAAATTAGGTTCCGATTCAATAAGAAATGTTGAATTCTGAAAACTCAAAATCCAATATAACTTCCAAAGTATGTGAAATCTCGCATACTTTGGTGATGCCGGAAAAAAAATCTATTTCCGAAATTTAAAACCTTGCTACAGGCTAGCATACATGTTGTATGTTCTTTTTGTCCAAGCAAGAAAGAACGCATGCATGCATTGCAAATTGGCAATGAGAAGAAGAAATTCATATGGAGAGTTATTATTATTATTTGTTGATGATTAGCCAAGGCACAAGAAGGAAGGTGACCGGATGTGCATGTTACAACATCTTTGCTTAAACATGTGGGGGATACTTAGTAATGGTGTACACTTCTTAGTTTATTAGCACCAAAGCACGCTAGCTTGCTCGTCAGAAGTTAGTATTTTACTTTATACTTGAATTTAGAC
>NC_041393.1:1379067-1448162 GCF_002162155.2 Triticum dicoccoides | reverse complement strand
CTTGCCCATATTTAGCAAATCTGAAATTTATCACAAAAGGGGGCATTGCCCTCATAAATGGAGTACATATTGGCTTGTAACAAAAGCCATTTTATAGAAATTAATTGATGCAAGCCTGTCCGACGAGGTTGATCGGCACAACATTGATGGCGTGCACCGGATAGTTGAGAGCATGGGTGCTCTTGCTCGCCACGTCTAACTAAGCGGTGCCTAGCTTGAAGATGATCGTGTTGCCAAATATGACATCAAACTTGACATCCAAGAAGGAGACGGTCGCCTAGAGGATGCCGTTCATTTCTTGACTACTACAACAAGCATATCCACACCAATCATTTCTTGACACCACAAGGATACAAGTTTCTTCAACAACAATTCCTTCAGGAAGAGTGACACACAAACACCATCGTTACCGGATTCAACAACCAAATGCCAAAATCTAGGTTTTCACCTTGAAGAATGGGTCTAGAGCACATCCGAGCAATGCATTCAACAAGGTAATGATGCAAAAAAAATCGCCATTGCCAGGTCTAACCTCAGTTCAGACCTAGGGTTTACACCCGAGAGCTCAAAACCGGGTGCTCAAGGAGCACCATCATATCGAAGTCAATTTTGTGCTGTCGCCACCACTTTTCCACGAGCCCAGCAACTACTTGTAGTAGGTTAGAAATCCAACGCCGATGTTGCACAACCATATCCTCTGTTAGTACTGCTTTTACTTTGTATATATATCTTCTAATGTGGCTATTAATTGTCTTGGACAGATGAGAGGACCGCGCATCTTGGGCCTGCCTCTGCAAACAACAAAAATACTAATATCGGGTGTGTAGTATCTTGGAGCTGCTGTGCCATGGAATGTTTCTCTCGTGCAAACATTAAGGGATATGTAGTATGTATGATTTGTCAGCTATGAACATAATATCCACTGATTGCCATCACTCCATATATAAATGCAAACTTCTGTATAGTACATATTCAGATGATGATTTTAGATTCATTCTTCCAATTTTATTGCGACACTTCAACGGCCCAGCTTATTTTTTATCATCATTTTTTTCATTTCTGTTTTCCCCTTTTTTTAATTTTAATGAAATTCAAAGAAATATCCACAAATATGAAAAAATATTTGCAAACTTGGACAAATGTTCACGGATTACAAAGAATGTTCATGATTTTGAAAAATGTTTGAGAATTTAGAAAATGTCAAGATTTAAAAAATTCTTCATGAATTCAAAAAAATTCACGTACTCAAAATATATTCGCAATTTCAGAAAATGTTCAAAAAATTTAAAATATGGTCATGATTTCAAAAATTGTTCATGAACTCAAAATGTTTGTGTATTTTAAAAAAAATCACCTATACAAAAATGGTTTGAGAATCAAAAATTAGTTCACGATTTCAAAATTATTTGTGCAAAGTACAAAGAAAAAAGAACGTATGGTTGGAAACTCAACCAACGTATACAATTGTTTTTCAAAAATTGTTTATGAATTCAATTTTTTCAAAAAACAGCGTATACAAAAATGGGTTGAGAAGTCAAAAAATCTACATAATTTAAAAAATTATTTGTGAAAATAAAAAAATAGAAATGTTTTAATTTTTTTTTCATAATTTCAAATTTTGTTAGGGAAACCCAGAAAACTTTAAATATGGTTTGAGAATTCATAAATTGTTCCCGAAAAGAAAAGTTTTTTTTAAATAAAATGGTTTGAGAATTTTTTTTCTTTCACAATTTCAAAATTGTTCGTGAAAAGAAAAAGAAAAAGGAAAAATGGTTTGAGAATTCAAAAAATGTTAACGATATCAAAAATGGTTTGGATATTTTGATTGTTCGACATACCACTATGTATTGGAATGCGTATAAGGCGACAAGACAACCATGCAAGGCCATTTGCATGTTCAGGTAGAGTGGCAAATATCGAATGAGACGGCTAGTGTGTACAAATACGGTGGTTTTGGAGGAGGACAGTGTTTCGGTGCTCGAGCTCATCTCCTATGGATGAATAGTAAAATAAAAAATAACCATTTTTTTAAGAATAAACAACCATTTTTTAGACATGAAAGTTGAACAAATGCTCTACGTTCCTACGAATTTTCATGACGACGTGACATCAGGAGAGCTTTGGACATGTTTCTTTTTATTGTGGAGCACTGGTTTTATTTTTTCTACCCCGAGCTCCCCCGATGTGATATGGTCATGAAACTTTGCAGGCACATAGAAAATTTATTCATCTTTCATGTAACAAATGTTGTAATTAATTTTGCTACTTTTTGAAATTTTGTTGTTCGTCCATGAGCAGATGAGCTCGTGATCAACAACGGATTTCTGGTTTTGGAGTTCCTTTGCCCCCTCGTTTGTACCTTATGTGCTTCTTCTTGTAGTCGCACTAAACTTAGGCATGCAAATTTGGAACATTTAGGGTACCCTCTTATCCTCTTCAATTCAACTGAGGGCTTGTTCGGTTGCATGGGGTTTGAACGAGATTGGAGTGGATTGGAGAGGATTAAATCCCCTACAAGTCAAATTCCCCTCAATCCCCTCCAAACCTCTTCAATCCTCTTCAAGAGAGGTTTAACCGAACAAGGCCTGAATGAACTACCCTTTTCAGAATTTACTTCATTTTTGAAACTTAGTTCATTTGGTTGAAATAAGTAGGGACTGAGGGTACCCTAAGGCATTGTTTGGATGTGAGTGTGGACATTACTAGGGAAAAGATGCCTAGAGTGTAATATAATTGGCAAAACAAAACCCCCTTGGAAATCCACATGGCTCTTTGGGAGAGATGGGGATAGTCAGGCATTGTTTGGAGCTCGTCATGGATGTGGAAGTAGTCCAACTCGTCCAGCAAGTCCTCAACATTGTGCACCGAGTCTCACAGGTTCTGCAGCAGCTTCTCCGTGGCCGGCTAGAAGTTTGTTGAAAAGCTATGAAATGTCAGGTCTGTTTTGGGGAGAAGCCGTGGCCACTGCAGTATACTTGTTGAATAGATCACCAACGAAGAGTGTGCCAGGTATAACTCCTTATGAAGCATGGCATGGAAGGAAGCCAGATGTGCATCATCTTCACACATTTGGTTGTGTGGCTCATGTAGAAGTGACATGACCATTAGGAGGAAAACTTGCAGATAGAAGTGAGAAATTTGTGTTTGTTGGGTTTGTGCGTACGTGGCTCAAAGGCATATAGGTTGTACACTCCAACAACAGGAAAACTGATGGTATCACGAGATGTAGTCTTTGATGAGAAAAATAAGTGGACGTGAGTGGAGAAGTAGAGTATGCAATTGTCAGTCCTGAAGAATTCACATTCGCACATTGATCCTGAAGATTTAGCATAGACAAATTGTGATGGCAACCAGACTAAACAGTGTGGTTCTAGTGGCAATTTTCCTCGGAACGATGGGTCACTAGCTGAAGCTCAATCTTCCCCAGTCACTCCAATTGCTCCTGTGACACAAGGGACACCAATGACAGCGGCCTCGTCTGCTATGGAATTGTCTGGACCAGTACACATGAGAAGCCTTGAAGAGTTGTATGACAAACACAACCCCAAGTTGGAGTCCTGCAGATTTCGATCATATGGAAGATCTTTGAGTTGTGTATGCTTGGAGCTAACGAACCAACGAATCACACTTAAGCCCTGAAAGATGAACCATGGAAGCAAACAATGGAAGAAGAACTGGAAACCATACATGAAAAATGAAACATGGCAGTTGGATTCACTTCCTGCTGATGCTAAAGCCATAGGCTTGAAATGGGTTTTCAAGTTGAAAAAGGATGCAGCTGGAAAAATAGTGAAACATAAAGCTCGACTTGTGGCCAAAGGCTATGTGCAGAGGCAGGGAATTGACTTTGATGAACTCCTCCTTGGCTGCCACCCGAAACCCCAAAAAGATCCATCGCTAGACAGTACTGTTGCCACAACAAGTTTCTTTAGTTATTTTTATTTTTACAAATCACAAGCTTTTTTATAAGTCGTAAGTCCATGACACTGATTGCTACTTTGTTCTTGTGACTTAGTTAGATGTAATTGTTCTTGTGATGTAGAAGTACTGATGTAATTATTTTTGTTGACTTACTGGACTGAGCCGGGGACGGTGGGCTGGCACGCAAGACTGGACTGCGAGAGGGCAAAAAGATGGATTACGTGCTCCTTTGTTTGTGTGTGTAGGAATTTTGTCGAACACCTGTGTGTGTGTGTGTGTTTGTGTCAGTCCACCGTGTGAAAAGTACCTGAACATGTTCGGTGTCATCAAAAGACCGCTCTGGAATACATAAACCTCAAAAAGCACCAAACTGTGGTCAGAATATGGTCTGATGACATGGATTGTGAGGGTCTGCTTGAGATTGCCTGGGTGAAAATTAGTAAGATACCTCTTAATAAAAGATGTGATAAGAATGTGGCTTATGCTAGTGGGCTTGTTGGGATGACTTTAGAGATCGATATGTCTACTATTAAACGCCCCTCGTCTGTTCGGGTTAAGATTGGATGTCGCAGTGTTGATGATCTTCCTGTTCTGCTGAGGGTTGCATGGGGGGCCGTTTTTACAAATTCCTATATGAAGTAGAAGAAGTTCTGGTGAGAAACCCGGTGAAGGAAGATGATTCTGTGCCTGTTAGAAATGATTAGAAAGAATCCCTGCTGTCCACTCCGAAGAGGAAAAGGCAGGACGGGGGAACTGAGCCATCTAAGAGTGTTCATGCTCCTGTTGAGCATGGTACATCTTCCTTCAGGGGGGAGGCCTGTCGCCTGCTCCCTCTTGAAAAAGAGAATGAAAATGAGGAGGATAACTTGTCAGACTCTTAAAGTGATGACGATAAAACCTTATTTATTGAGAAGCTGGCCAATGAGAATTCTGCTCAAGAGGGCTATGAGGAGAAATCAGATGGAGGAAAAATCACTGATCATGAGGAAAAACACATGACAAAAGCACTGATGTGCAAACACTGCAGGTGAATGTACTTCCTTTGATTGAGAAGAAATGCTCATATGTGGAGGTAGTAACTGGTGTTTCGCAGGTTTCAGAAGTGACAGGAGAGGTGGATCCTAAGCTGAAGGTATCAGATGATTATCTGGTACACCTGCCATCACCTGATTGTGACAATGAGATAATTCCCACACCTCCATTGATCCCTGAGACTAACCTGAGGTTTAGTCTTCGATGTGGTCAGGAGAGGCAGGGATACATGATGCAAAAAGCTATGGAAGTGGCCAAGAAGAAAAATCTGGAAGGTAACTATCAAAACCCTAGAAAAAATTTCTTTTGATGCTTTGGGGGATGCTGAGCTAATAAGTAGAGCTAATAAAATGGGGGTTCTAATTCCAGATGATCACTTTACCAGTACTGATATTCTTCATGAGTTAGAGGATGTTAGAGGAAATCTGTTGAGTAAACAGGATGACATTAACAAAAGAAATGAGAAAGAGGATGACCTGGTGGTCACAAATGGACTGGGAAAACAAGCCCCTCTTAGCTTATCTTGGTTAGAACAAGATGAGTATTGTAGTGAAGATTTCTATTCTTATAATGGGAGTAGAAAGAAAAAAAGTAAGTCTGTTGTCAAGCTATCTAGGCCTGTGACTAGAAGCCAAAAGAAAATGATAGTAGAAAACATTGATAGTGGTAATCCCGCCCTGGCCCCTGGCAGGGTTACCAGGTCCAAAAAACAAAAAAACTGTTCCAAATGAGAGGGCTCATTTGGAACTGCAGAGGGGTAGGCAAGAAAGGAATGGCCACCTGCCTCTCTGATCTAATTAGTGACCATTCCCTTGATTTCCTGGGTCTACAGGAAACCATGAAGAAAAACTTCTCCCCTAAATGCTTAAGAAAAATTGACCCTTTTAGTATCTTTGAGTGGGTCTGGATCCCCTCATGTGGCAAATCAGGTGGTATCATTGCGGGGGCTAGAAAAGACATTTTGGACTTGAGTTCTAACAAGAAAGGAAAGTTCATGATCTAGCTTGATCTAATTGATAGGGAAAAAATCCGAATGGAGCATTCTAGTGGTGTATGGCCCAGCTCATGAAGAGATGAGGGAGGAGTTCCTGCTGGAACTTGCTCAATTCTGTTCTGATATGAACAAACCCTTCATAGTTGGGGGAGACTTTAACATCTTGAGGCACGGTGGAGAGAAAAATAAAAAATTACATGGACATAAATCTATGGACATGTTCAATTCTGTCATTAATGCATATGGCCCGAGGGAAATTTATTGTAGTGGAGGGAAATATACTTGGACAAATAACCAGACCCACCCCACTTTGGAAAAGCCGGACAGGATTTTGATGTCTAGTGACTGGGAAAACCTATACCCATTGGTAACTGATAGAAAGCTGGTTAGAGAGTTATCTGACCATAACCCCCTACTCCTTTCCTCAGGAGAAATGGGCAGGGAGGCATATAAACCCAGGGAGTTCAGGTTTGATCTGGCCTGGTTTAAAAATGAGGACTTTCTACCCTTAGTGGATAAAATAAGGAATAAAGCGGTTAAAGCTGAAGATCCTATTGATATTCTTAATATCAAACTAAAAAGGTTTAAAACCTTCTTCAAAGGGTGGGGGTCCAATAAGTACGGCCATACCAAGAAAAGAAAAGAAGAATTAAGAGTAGAATTGTCCACTCTTAAGGAGCTTGAAGAGGAGGGACCTCTGACCCCTGAGATGTATAGTAGAAAGGCGGATATTAATTTTGAGCTTCATGAGATTCTGGTGAATGAGGAGATTTTCTGGCTGCAACAATCCCATGAGCGTTGGCTGCTCAAAGGGGATTTGAACACTGATTACTTTCATAAAATTGCAAACGGGCGAAAAAGGAAGAATACCATTCATACCCTCAAGCATGGTGATGTTGAGATAGAAGGTACTGATAACCTTGAAAGTGCGTTATATCGACTAGAGGGGGGGTGAATAGGCGATTTTTATGGAAGTCTTCAAAACATGGAAGTTTCAAAGACAAAAGATAGAAATAAACCTATTACCATGCAACGGAAGGTAGACTACACTAGGCAGCTAGGCAGTAAAGATCAAGTAGGAAGATATTGTGAAGCCAATCAGAACAAGCAGTCACTCAGTGAAGACAAAAGATAATGCAATCATACAATGACTTCACAAGGACCAACAGTAAGTAAAGGTAAGGGAAGGATGAAACCAGTGACTCATTGAAGACAATGATTTGTTGGACCAGTTCCAGTTGCTGTGACAACTGTACGTCTGGTTAGGGCGGCTAGGTATTTAAACCTGAGGACACCCAGTCCTGAACACGCAGCTCAGGACACCCAGTCCTCACCGTATTCCCCTTGAGCTAAGGTCACACAGACCTCGCCCAATCACTCTGGCAAGTCTTCAAGGTAGACTTCCAAACCTTCACAGACTTCATTCACCAGCGATCCACAATGACTCTTGGATGCTCAGAACGCGACGCCTAACCGGCTGGAGGATTCACAGTCCTCAAGTGAAATAAGTCTTCAGATCACACAGACAGGAAGACTTAAGTGATGCCTAACACTCTTTGGCTCTGGGTGTTTAGGGCTTTGTCCTCTCAAGGAATTCTCTCTCAAAGGCTTCGAGGTGGGTTGCTCTCAAACGACAAAAGCCGTACTCTAACTCTGAGCAGCCAACCGTTTATGGTTGTAGGGGGTGGGCTATTTTTAGCCACTAGGCAACCCGACCTGATTTGTCCGAAATGACCCTGGGTCACTAAGGAACTGACACGTGTTCCAACGGTCTGATTTCAAACACACACGGTAACTTTACTTGGGCTAAAAGCAAAGCTGACTTGTCCAACTCTGAACAAGATTCGCTCTCATAGTCTTCACTCGAAGACATAGGATTTTGGTTAAGCATCACTTTAGTCATTCTGACTGGTTCTCTTGGACCCCACTTAACAGTACGGTGGTTCCTATGACTCAACAAAGAAGAAAAAGAACTATGAAAGATCTAAGTCTTCGCGCTCCATAGTCTTCATACGATGTCTTCTCTTGTCATAGTCTTCAATGTGAATGTCTTCACATACCACCTTTGACTTCGATGTCTTCATACTTTTTAGGGGTCATCTTTGGTAACCGAATCAATGAGGGACTTCTACCTGTGTTATCCTGCAATTCTCACAAACACATTAGTCCCTCAACTAGGTTTGTCATCAATACTCCAAAACCAACTAGGGGTGGCACTAGATGCACTTACAATCTCCCCCTTTTTGGTGATTGATGACAAACTAGTTGAAGTTTTCAACGGGGAATATAATATGTGAGATTGTAAAGGAATTGTCTTCATAAGTTGCAAGGGCTCCCCCTGAAGATGTGCATATAAGTAATTTGCTTTTGAAATGAAAATGCACATGGCAGGTTGTACTTGTGGAGATCCTCTTCAACTTATGATGACAATTCATCATGCATGAAAAGTATGTGAAGATAATGACATGCATAATGAAAAATGGACGTCTGCAAATGATCTAAGTGCGGAATTTATCGTCGCACATGCGGAATTTATCATCGCAACACAGAATAGCAAATAATTAGCAGACGACCATCGAGTTTAAGTGTTACAACTCAAAGAACCAAATGTATCAAAACGAGAGTTGTAAACACTAGGCAAAACATAAAGTAACTGCCCATATGGACCCGCTTGAAGACTATCAAACTCATATGCTTCTCCCCCTTTTGTCAGTAAGGACCAAAAAGGTTTGAAGACATAGAGCATCTACTCGTTCCCATGAGGAGTAGGTGAAGCAGCAAGGTCGCCGGTGGTGTTCGGTGGTGCAGAAGAACTCGGGGCAGTGTCGATGCATGCAGAAGTAGGGGGCGGTGAAGTAGCATCATCTTCGTCCTCGATCACTCTGGCATTCACAATTGCAGCGGAGGAAGAGAACTCAGAGTCTTCAAGAGACGGAGTTTGTCGCAGCACAGTCCTTCTTGGAGGTGTGGAGTCAAACTTGAAACGTTTAGAGAAGCCATCCTCTTGAAGATCATCTTCAGAACACATAAGCGACAGCCCTTTCCATGTACGCCGACAGGTTTCATGGGCAACAAAGGCATTCTTGGTGGCAAGATTGCGAATGCGGTTGACATCCACCAAGAGGCTTTGCATTTGGCGCTTCAGCCAGTCATGATGCCTATCCTGGTTCTGATGAAGGGCAACCAGAAGCTCTCGGTCATTGAGAACACGAGATCGCTTCTTGGGCCATTGGGCAATAGTGCTTTCAGTGGCTTCAGTGAGGGCACGATGAGGTGCACGTGTAGTACCAGCCAGAGGATAAACACGAGTGACTGCTTCAACTCCTTCAATGTTCTGAGAGAAACTTTGATGCTCAGCATTCTGAAGACTAAGAGGCTCCTTGGCAGGCTCTGGATAGATGGCTTCAACGGACATATCCACGTCAGGCAGAAAGATCCGATGATTGCGAGCAGAGGGCTGATATGAGATAGCTGAGTGGAGTTTGATCAGCCGCATTATCCATGGAGCGTAGAACTTCAAGCCAAAAAGATGAGATCCTGATGCAGCAAGTTGGCGGATGAAGAAGTCTTGTGCATTGAAGCATTTGCCATGAAGAATATAGAAGACCAAAGTCTTCATTGCACCTTCCAGCTTTGCATGTGGAGAATGTCCTTTGATGGGCCAGAGAGTTCGCCTTATAATGTGATAGATAGTGCGTGGCAGATACTCAAGGTCTTCAACAAAGAACTCCTTAGGATATGCAGCATCTGGAGGCAAAGGCTTCATCATGCTAAGCATCTGACTCATGTTCGGTTCAGGCTTCTGAAAGATGCTCTCCATAGCTTCACTGTGAAGCTGACAGCCAGGTTCATAGAGATGTCCAGGAGTGGGCAGACCAGTGAGCTCAATGATATCAAAGGCTTTGGCTTCGTGATGAACATTTCTGGTCATCCACTCAAGGACCCAAGTCTTCGGATCTCTGTTGTAGCCATGAATGTGAAGAGTGGCATAAAATTGGAGTAGCAACTCTTCGTTCCAGTGCTCTTTGTCGGTGACGAAAGGCAACAATCCAACCTCTTTGAAGCAATCCAGAGCTTCTTCCAAGCAGGGCAGACCAGTTATTGCTTCGGTGTCAAGACGCATATGAGGGAAGATGCGACCTTGATTGTACAGAATGCATGAGTAATAACTTCGCCGCAGATAGCTCCAGAACCGATTAGAAGATATTATTTCCCTTGAGTAAGGGTTCTTGGAGCTATTGAAGAAGGTGTTGTCTGCTTTGAAGCCGTTGACATTAAAGGATCCAGGTGCTGATGCAGGACCTGGAAACCTGGGCAACCTTGGCATTGGCTTCTGTACATGAGGCCTGTGCTCAACATGATAGTCAAACTAAGGACCAGCAGTAGGTGCAGGAATAGGAGTAGTAGCATCATTTGCTTCACTGACTTGTAGCTCATTGGTTGGTGTAGGCTCCACATTTGCTTCAGCCATGACAACGTCATTGGCTTCATTCGTTTTGGTGGTGGCAGCCTCAAGATTCTCAACCTCCACTTGATGAGCTGGAGGGTCGGGCGCAGACACGTTCTCCTCGAGAACAACTTCTTGGTGAGACGGGGGTGTAGCAACTCTCGGGGTTTCTTCTTCATCGGCTGATGCAGCCGGAACATCTTCAGCCAGTTTGGCTTCAGATTCAGTCACAGTAGGAGTGGCATCTGGAAACACTTGACGTGCAACAGATTTTTTTTGCGAGGGACGTGCAACAGATTGGTGAGGCACTTCTCCTTCTGGAATGCTGGAAGGAGGGACTTGAGACCTTGATCCTTTGCGAAGCCTACGGAACGCTGGCGACGCCTTTGGAGATGGAGTTGGCTCGGCCTCAAAGTCATCTTCTTCTTGCCGGGGTGTTGTGACTTGTTGTTGTGGGTGATCAGCCCATGATGCATCCTGAGCAATTGGCGTCAGAGGATGACCAATGCTGATGAGTTCGCTGTGCGTAAGCACAGGTGATGATACCAAGTTGTGCTCAATCTGAGGAAGAACTACATCATCTTCAACATTGTCATGGTGACCAATGTCTTCAGCAGCGGTGGGATCAGCTGCTGGAATGTCTTCAGTTTCATGAGCCTCTGTGGAAGCAGACTCATGGATAGTCAGTTAGCGCTCTTAATGTTCAGCGGCAGGGCGAACCATGGAGATAGGTTCAACAACTAAGGACTTTGTGGGAGCAGCCCGATCCTTCTTGGTCTTGTGCTTCTTCTTGGAGGGAGCAGCAGCAGAGGCTTCAGGATGTTTCCTCTTTCTCGCTTCAGCCTCAGCAGTCCTCGTCTTCTTTAGTTCTGAAGCGGTTGACCTCACCTTTGGCTTCGAGCTAGTCATGCTGGCTGGGAAGACAATGGGATGCGCTTCCTGCCTTGGCGCTTCGGGTTCGGCCACAGCTGGCTTCTTCTTCTTTTTTGCAGCCATCCTGGGATCGATGCCAGGACGACCAAGGGCCTTGCGCTTCTCAGCCTCATTGTAGGCTTGCACACACTTGTCAGCCAGGCTCTTCATGCGCTCACGAGAACCTTGAGCTTGTTCACGCTTCTTGAGAAAGGCTTCTTTGAGCTCGTGCAGCATGATCTTGAAATTTTTGACCTCTTGCACGCTGAGCTTGGCCATGTGCTTCTTGAACTGAGCTTTCTCAAAGTCAATCATTTGCTTCAGTTCAACGATGCGCTGAGCTAGAGCTAGCTCTATAGCAATGGCGCCGTGGAAGGCGACACTGAGGCCAATTGGAAGTTGCAGATCTTCAAAGCTGAGGTTAGGCGTGTCAAACCACTCATCAATGAAGTTGTGGATGATTGCCACGTCAAAGAGAGGCAAATCATTGAAGATTTCTGCTTCTTCTTTGCACTTGATCAGTTGCTCAAGAGCGTCATCTGCAAGATCATCATCGCTGGACAGATCAATGGCGTCGTTGCGCAGAATAGCAGCAGCAGTCAGTTCTTGGCTGGTGTGTTGCAAAGGCATCTTGACTCTCGAGGGCTTGGAGATGCGTGACAAATCTTCAGACTGCACACTGTCTTCAGGAGGTGCAGTAGCCAGTGGCTTCGCCTGTGAGATTTTTGGTGCTGAGGCAGGCTTTGAAGCTTTAGGCTGCTTCAGTTTCTTTGGCTTCGGCGGTGCAGGCGCTTCATCAGATTCAGCGTCATTTGCAGGCTCATCCACGGCTGTCGCTTGAACCATGATATGAGTGATGAGACCTTCCAGGTTGTAGAAGGGCCCAACAAGATTGGGTTCAGCTTCGCGGGTGCCATCGGCACGGGGAGCGGAGGGACCAAGGTTGAAGTCTAGTCCCAATGACTTCTTGTTTTGCTTGGACGAATTCTTTGCAAACTGGAAGTTGCGTTTGAACAGATTGTCGTCACGACACTATAGCAATGACGATGGGTGTGCATCCGCAGGCTGTGGTCCACGGACCATGCAGGGATAGAAGCCTTGTTCAATGGCTTCATCTCTAGACCTGGGTTGAAGATTTCTGTATAGGATGTCTCCCCATGGTCGCTTGATGGCATTCTTCTCAGCATATTCCTGGGTCACAAACCGGTACTTGAACCATTGTTCTGCCCAATATCTCCGAATCCATTGGATTCGGGACTTGCGCTGATTGTAATCCTCTTCAGGATCTGTCTTGTAAAGCTCTGAGAGGTCATCAGGCAAATCTCTTGATGTTCCCCCACGACGCTGTCTGCCACCCTTCCTTACTGATTTCTCTGCAGCCATAAACTTCAAACTGAATGGCTTCAACACGTTCAAAGGCTTCAAAGGCTTTCGCTTGTTTGACAAACAGGAACTGGCTTCGGGAGAATTTATATGATACTGTAAGAATTCTGCAAATGAATGCAGACTATGAGAACCAAGGGATTCTCCCATGGACATGTACCTGTGACAGCATTAAGGTGCAAGGGAAGGGGAAGAGGTCATATGCATTCTCAGAAGATTTTGAAGATAAATCAGTTTAGAAGACATTGACCTCATCATGCGAAGACATTCACTCATAGATAAGAAGTTGGTTCCAGATTTGTACGAATCCACGGATCAGTACAAGTGAGGAATCTAACTACTTTGTGAAGCATAAGTGAAAATACTAGGCATATAATGAGATGCAGTATGAAATAGATCCATCTTGTGTGAATAGAAACTTCTTATGGTAGAAAGTGATGAATCTATAGGATCAAAGGGGCCGTAAAAAGGAAGTTTTATTTACCACACGAAGAACTGCTAGACGGAGTGGAAGAGGAGGCCGAGCAGTTCGATCGTCCGTGCCCTAACTTGGCGACGGAGGACACCTATGGCGACGGCGGAGAAGACGATGTCCGCTGCCGGCGTGAAGACGGCGTCGGAGAGGTCGCGGTAGCTAAGCGCTTCGTCGCCGGCGTCGTCGAGGGCTAGCGATGGCGCTAGGGTTCGTGCGAGAGTGGAAGAAAGGATAATGACTGTGGTGAGGCGTGCATTTATAGGGACAGGGACGGCATAGTGTTATTACACAGGTGCCCCTGGCGATTCACATCTAAAGGACACGTGGCCATCATGCAACATATCGGAGGTTGTTCCATGTTCCCACGCACGCCTGAATTGTCGGGTGGTCGTTCCCACTTCTCCGGGTTTCAGGTGAAGGAATTAGCATTGAAAGCAGACTTAATGTTTGTCTCTGTATCTTCTGCTGACAAGGACACAGAGAAGACATTCGACAGTTTCAAGAGAATGCATATGATTTGGAGAGAGAGAGTTTGAGATAGAAAGCATAGAGAGGTTAGGGTCTGATCACATTCACTTAGTTCAAAAGTTTCAACAAGAAGACATAGCTATAAGTGAATGCTGTAGAGGACAGAACACTAGTATATGTATATATATATATATATATGTGAGAAAGACAACCAAACCAACATAGTGAAGATAATCATGAAGACAAGTTGAGAATGAAGACAAACAAAATGTGAAGACATAGCAAATGTAACGCCATGGGCAAAACACTTCAAATAGAAGAATTTGGTGGTGGCGTTACCCACCATATAGGAAGTATTAGACCAGAGATGGCGCACAATTATCATGGCGCTCCGAAGTCAAATTCCACATTAATGTATTCACACTTAGAATGTATGTCTTCATTGATTGAAGATATACTTTACTTCGTGTGTTGCACATCTAAGTCATCAATATGCATAAGTGTTAGGATGTGTGCCTGATCACAGGACATTTGAGGATTCCAAGATATTTAGCTCACACCGTAACTTGCAAAATCTCTTCTCATCCAAGGGCTTGGCGAAGATATCTGCCAATTGTTCTTCAATGTTGACGTGTATGATATCAATATCCTCCTTCAAAACATGATCTCTGAGAAAGTGATGATGAATTTCAATGTGCTTTGTCTTCGAGTGCTGAACTGGGTTGTTTGCAATCTTGATGGCGCTTTCGTTGTTGCAGTAGAGTGGCACTTGCTTCAGATGAATGCCATAATCTTTGAGTGTTTGCTTCATCCACAGAAGCTGAGCGCAGCAAGATCCAGCAGCAATGTATTCAGATTCAGCAGTGGAGAGAGATACACAGTTCTGCTTCTTCGAAGACCAACATACAAGTGATCGTCCCAGAAAATGACATGTGCCTGATGTAGACTTGCGATCCACCTTGTCACCAGCATAATCAGCATCCGAGAATCCAACCAGGTCAAACTCTGAGCCCTTTGGATACCATACTCCTAGTGTTGGGGTGTAAGCCAAATATCGAAGAATTCGCTTCACAGCTAAGTGGTGCGATTCCTTTGGTGCCGCTTGGAATCGAGCACACATGCAAACACTAAGCATAATATCTGGCCTAGATGCACATAGATAAAGTAAAGAACCAATCATGGAGCGATATACCTTTTGATCGAACTCTTTACCATTATCGTCGGGACCCAGATGATGTTTGGCTGGCATTGGCGTTGTGAAGCCTTTGCAGTCTTGCATACCAAATTTCTTCAGGCAATCTTTGAGATACTTCTCTTGAGATATAAAGATGCCGTTGCGTTGCTGACGTATTTGAAGACCAAGGAAGAACTTCAACTCACCCATCATGGACATCTGATATTGCTCTTGCATCATATATCCAAACTCTTCACTGTATTTCTGATTGGTGCAGCCGAAGATAATGTCATCCACATATATTTGGCACACAAACAGTTCACCATCCACTAGTAGAAAACGGAGCTTTAAAACCGGTTTGTAAGGGCCTTTAGTGCCGGTTATGGAAACGGCACTAAAGTGTGGGCACTAAAGGCCCCCCCCTTTAGTACCGGTTCGGCACGAACCGGCCCTAAAGTGCCACCACGTGGCGTGAGCTCACGCCCAGGTATGTGGGACCTTTAGTACCGGTTGGTGTTACCAACCGGTACTAAAGGATTTTTTTTGAAAATTTTGGAAAAAAAATTTGATTTTTTTTCGTTTTTTAATTTTTCTGAATTATTTGATGATTTAGTCTCTAATCACCTCTCTTAATTGCTCAAGTGTGGATCACTCAGCTCACCCATCATGGACATCTGATATTGCTCTTGCATCATATATCCAAACTCTTCACTGTATTTCTGATTGGTGCAGCCGAAGATAATGTCATCCACATATATTTGGCACACAAACAGTTCACCATCCACTAGTAGAAAACGGAGCTTTAAAACCGGTTTGTAAGGGCCTTTAGTGCCGGTTATGGAAACGGCACTAAAGTGTGGGCACTAAAGGCCCCCCCTTTAGTACCGGTTCGGCACGAACCGGCGCTAAAGTGCCACCACGTGGCGTGAGCTCACGCCCTGGTATGGGGGACCTTTAGTACCGGTTGGTGTTACCAACCGGTACTAAAGGTTTTTTTTTGAAAATTTTGGAATTTTTTTTTGATTTTTTTCGATTTTTAATTTTTCTGAATTATTTGATGATTTAGTCTCTAATCACCTCTCTTAACTGCTCAAGTGTGGATCACTCATTCCAAATCATCTAACTTCCCGACCGGTCACCCATCCCTCTCACTACTCCAGCCCGAGCACGCTTAACTTTCGGGTTCTATTCTCCTTCGTTTCCAAGTCTGCACTTATTGTTTTCCTGACAATAATAAGATGTTAATCCTATAGTGCCGGTTTGTGTCACAAACCGGTACTATAGTGCCGGTTTGTGTCACAAACCGGTACTATAGGTCAGACCCCTTTAGTACCGGTTCGTGCCATGAACCGGTACTAAAGGTGATCGTGGGGCCCCGGCCTGACGCCAGCCTGCCACCACCCCTTTAGTACCGGTTCGTGCCACGAACCGGCACTAAAGGTTCAACATGAACCAGCATTAATGCAAATCCGTTCGAACCGGCACTAATGGTACCATTAGTACCGGGCCTAAATCAAACCGGCACTAATGTGTTTCACGTTTGACCCTTTTTCTACTAGTGATCATATGTCTTCGTGAAGAGAGTGGGGTCGAGGGAACCAGGTTTGAAGCCTTTGCTCTTCAGGAAGTCTTTGAGTGTGTCATACCAAGCCCGAGGGGCTTGTTTGAGGCCGTACAGTGCCTTGTTGAGCTTGTACACCATGTCAGGATGTTTTGGATCTTCAAAGCTAGGCGGTTGTGCAACATACACTTCTTCTTCAATCTTGCCATTGAGAAAGGCGCTCTTCACATCCATTTGATACAGAAGAATGTTATGATGATTTGCATAGGCCAGCAGTATGCGTATGGCTTCAAGCCTAGCCACAGGAGCAAATGTTTCATCGAAGTCAATCCCTTCAACTTGAGTGTATCCTTGAGCAACGAGACGAGCTTTGTTTCTGACAACTTGACCATGCTCATCTTGCTTGTTGCGATATATCCATTTGGTGCCTATTATATTGTGCTTGCGAGGATCAGGACGCTTAACAAGTTCCCATACATTATTCAGCTCAAACTGTTGAAGCTCTTCTTGCATAGCTTGAATCCATTCAGGTTCCATGAAGGCTTCTTCAACTTTCTTGGGTTTAGTTATTGAGATGAATGCGAAGTGCCCATAGAAATTTGCTAGCTGTGTTGCCCTTGAACGAGTGAGTGGACTTGGTGCATTGATGCTATCAATTATTCTCTCAATCTGTACTTCATTCGCAACACGAGGATGTACATGACGAAGATTTTGCTCTTGCTGATCATTATCATTGTTAGAGGGATCGTCTTCAGGCTGAGCATTGTCTTCAGGTTGATCAGGTGCGGAGATGATAAGTTCCTCTTCAGGTTGAGCTTCAGAAGGTATGATTTCTCCAGTTCCCATAAGTTTGATTGATTCACTGGATGAAACTTCATCTAGCACATTTGGCAGGTGCTCTCTTTGTGAGCCGTTAGTCTCATCGAACTGCACATCCACTGTTTCAACCACTTTATAATGAAAGAGATTGAAGACTCTGTAGGAGTGCGAATCCTTTCCATATCCAAGCATAAAACCCTCATGTGCTTTTGGTGCAAATTTTGAAGTGTGATGTGGATCCTTGATCCAGCACCTGGCGCCAAATACTCTGAAGTAACTGACATTTGGCTTCTTGCCAGTAAGAAGCTCATAGGATGTCTTGTTCAGAAGCTTGTGGAGATAAACACGGTTGATGATATGGCATGCAGTGTCAATGGCTTCAGGCCAGAATTTTCTTGGAGTCTTGTATTCATCAAGCATCGTCCGAGCCATCTCAATAAGTGTTCTGTTCTTGCATTCGACGACGCCATTCTGCTGTGGCGTGTACGGAGCTGAGAATTCATGTGTGATGCCCAAAGTATCAAGATATGTATCTAGGCCAGTGTTCCTGAATTCAGTGCCATTGTCACTTCTGATGTGCTTTATCTTGGTGCCATAGTTGTTCATTGCTCGATTGGCGAAGCGTCTGAAGACATCCTGCACTTTAGTCTTGTAAAGGATTATATGCACCCAAGTATATCTTGAATAATCATCAACAATGCCAAAGCCATAGAGACAAGCAGTAGTAGTAAGAGTTGAGTAATGAGTGGGACCGAAAAGATCCATGTGTAGCAGTTCGAAGGGTTGAGTCGTTGTCATGATTGTCTTCGAGGGATGCTTGGCCCTCGTCATCTTTCCTGCTTCACAGGCACCGCATAAGTGATCCTTCTTGAACTTGACGCCCTCGATGCCTATGACGTGCTTCTTCCTTGCAAGGGTGTGGAGGTTCCTCATGCCAGCATGCCCTAGCCTTCGATGCCAGAGCCAGCATTCAGAAGCTTTTGCTAGAAGACATACTGCAAGTTGTGGTCCTGCTGAGAAATCTACCACGTACAAATCATCTTTCCGATACCCTTCAAACACTAGAGACTTGTTAGATTCCATTAGAACAAGGCAATGATATTTGCCAAACATCACAATCATGTTTAAATCGCAAAGCATTTAGACAGACATTAAGTTGAAACCAAGGGATTCAACAAGCATGACTTTATCCATGTGTTGATCCTTTGAGATTGCAACTCTACCTAGACCCAATACCTTGCTTTTACCAGTGTCAGCAAATGTGATGTGAATTTTGTCAGATGGACGTAAGGTTGAGTCCATAAGAAGGCTTCGCTTGCTAGTCATGTGATTAGTACACCCACTATCAATAATCCATTCTAAAGCAGCTGGTGTCGTACCCTACAGTGCAGTTAGGGGGATATGCTTCACAAAGAGAATTGTGAAGCATAAACATTTGACGAGCAAGTGGATTATGAAAGCTTAGATCAAGGTTAGGACTGATCGGCAGGTAGCAAGCGACTCAGGAACAAAATACATAATAAGACCATTTGGGCATTTGATCTTGCGCCCTACAAGATGTTTAAGGTCCCCAGCAATAGCTTCAGACGATTTTGGTTTTCGGCTGGAGACCTTTCCCTGCAAAAGAGAGTTAAGCTTTCTTAGCCACCCACATCTTCAAGGGTGGCTTCGAAGCAATGAGTCTAAGTGCAACATCTAAGAACTTTGGCTTTGGAGCCCTAGCAAAAAGTCTTGCAAGTGGACAATAGTACTCATAAGAATAAGCAGAGTAGTTCTTGGTCTTATGAACATGGCGGTTTGATGAAATGCGCTCATATTCATAGGCCTGAGTATGGCTTCCCTGCAAAACATTTGCATTAGTGCGACTCAGGTGAGTCCTTTGTCTGTATGAAGCCTTTGGACCATATGAAGCCTGTGGTCTGGGGGTTGTCTTCTTCACTTGTGGTGTCATGACGACATTCACAGGAAGATTCTCCAAACACCTTTTCGGCACCCAGACATTCTTCATAGGCGGCCCATTCCTGCAGTTAGTACCAACATACCTGGCAAACACTTCACCATTCTGATTCTTAAACAATTTATAGTTTGCATCAAAGGATTCATCAATAACAATGGGATTAGCACAAGTGAAGCCAGATAGGGTGGATGGATCCACTGAAGGTTCCTTTGCAGCAACCCATGTGGTTTTGGGGTACTGCTCAGGTTTCCAGTAAGAGCCATCAGCATTCATTTTCCTTTCCAACCCAACACCCTCTTTCCTAGGGTTTCGGTTCAGGATCTGCCTTTTGAGGACATCACATAGTGTCTGATGCCCTTTGAGACTTTTGAACATCCCTGTTTCAAGCAATGTCTTCAACCTAGCATTTTCATCAGAAATAGCAGTGGCATCCTCAGCAGAGGGGTTAGTTACCACATCAACAGTTGAAGATATTGCAACAGTAGCAGCAGTAGAACATTCGGCAACAGAAGTAGCATTATCACGCTCAAGGCATTTAAGACACGGTGGTTCAAATCCTTCCTGAGCGGGACTGATCTGTTCAGCGCGAAGTGACTCGTTTTCCTTTTGAAGATCTTCATGAGCCGCTCTCAATTTCTCAAGTTCTTGCTTCCTTTGAAGATAATCATAGGAAAGCTTTTCATGAGTTGTTGAGAGAGTTTCATGACGACTTTCAAGTTCCTCATACTTAACATGAAGATTTTTTATGTCTTCAATTAAGGACTGAGATCGAGTCATTTCAGCGTCCAACAGGTCATCGTTTTTGTCTAACAGTTTTTGAATATGTTCCATAGCTTTCTGTTGTTTAGTGGCAAGGGAAGCAAGTTTGACATAGCTGGGTCCAAATTCATCATCACTGGATTCAGATAGATAGCATTCAGTTACCTTAGCATCTTTTGCCATAAGGCATGATGCAGAAGATGATGATTCTGGTTCGAATGTCATCGCTTTGAGAGATTCCTTAAAGTCCTCAAACCAAGGATCATGACGAGTTCGATGACCTTCATAGACCTCAGAGAGACGGTCCCAGATAAGCTTCGCATGATCGAGATGCATGATATTCCTGAACTGATTTTGAGACAGACAGGAGCAGATGACGTCCTTCGCCGTGAGGTTGAGAAGAGTGTACTTGCGAATGTCATTAGCTTCCGCCATCTTGCACAGATCGGTCAGACCAATCTCAGTGACGGTCCACAGCTCGCTGTTCATCGCCATGAGGCGCTTCTTCATCATGGCCTTCCACTTGGGATACTCGTGACCGTCAAAGATGGGGCATGACACAGTCTTCATTCCTGTGGTCGACATAACTAAAACTCCAGGCGGTTAAACCAAAATCACATAGAACAAGGGAGTACCTTGCTCTGATACCAATTGAAAGTGCGTTATATCGACTAGAGGGGGGTGAATAGGCGATTTTTAAGAAAGTCTTCAAAACATGGAAGTTTCGAAGACAAAAGATAGAAATAAACCTATTACCATGCAGCGGAAGGTAGACTACACTAGGCAAATCATAGTCAAGTATTCAATGAAGTGAAAGCACAATGACTAATAGCAGCTAGGCAGTAAAGATCAGGTAGGAAGATATTGTGAAGCCAATCAGAACAAGCAGTCACTCAGTGAAGACAAAAGATAATGCAATCATACAATGACTTCACAAGGACCAACAGTAAGTAAAGGTAAGGGAAGGATGAAACCAGTGACTCATTGAAGACAATGATTTGTTGGACCAGTTCCAGTTGCTGTGACAACTGTACGTCTGGTTAGGGCGGCTAGGTATTTAAACCTGAGGACACCCAGTCCTCACCGTATTCCCCTTGAGCTAAGGTCACACAGACCTCGCCCAATCACTCTGGCAAGTCTTCAAGGTAGACTTCCAAACCTTCACAGACTTCATTCACCAGCGATCCACAATGACTCTTGGATGCTTAGAACGCGACGCCTAACCGGCTGGAGGATTCACAGTCCTCAAGTGAAATAAGTCTTCAGATCACACAGACAGGAAGACTTAAGTGATGCCTAACACTCTTTGGCTCTGGGTGTTTAGGGCTTTGTCCTCTCAAGGAATTCTCTCTCAAAGGCTTCGAGGTGGGTTGCTCTCAAACGACAAAAGTCGTACTCTAACTCTGAGCAGCCAACCGTTTATGGTTGTAGGGGGTGGGCTATTTATAGCCACTAGGCAACCCGACCTGATTTGTCCGAAATGACCCTGGGTCACTAAGGAACTGACATGTGTTCCAACGGTCTGATTTCAAACACACACGGCAACTTTACTTGGGCTACAAGCAAAGCTGACTTGTCCAACTCTGAACAAGATTCTCTCTCATAGTCTTCACTCGAAGACATAGGATTTTGGTTAAGCATCAGTTTAGTCATTCTGACTGGTTCTCTTGGACCCCACTTAACAGTACGATGGTGCCTATGACTCAACACAGAAGAGAAAGAACTACGAAAGATCTAAGTCTTCGCGCTCCATAGTCTTCATGCGATGTCTTCTCTTGTCATAGTCTTCAATGTGAATGTCTTCACATACCACCTTTGACTTCGATGTCTTCATACTTTTTAGGGGTCATCTCTGGTACGAAAACCGAATCAATGAGGGACTTCTACCTGTGTTATCCTGCAATTCTCACGAACACATTAGTCCCTCAACTAGGTTTGTCGTCAATACTCCAAAACCAACTAGGGGTGGAACTAGATGCACTTACAAACCTTATGTCACATGCCATAGAGTTCTATAAAAACCTATTCGGCCCAGCTTCGAGCAACTTGTTTCGCATGGACCCTGGCTCGTGAGATGAATCATAAAAACTCACTCAAGAGGATAATGTTGATATGACTAGAACCTTCTCAGAAGAGGAGTTGAAAGAGGCCTTGTTTGCAATGGATGTTAATAGAGCACCTGGCCCCGATAACATTCCTGTGGAGTTTTATCAACATTGCTGGAACATTGTTAAAAGTGACATTATGCGGCTGTTCAGCCACTTCCATGCTAGAACGCTTGACGTGCAGCGCCTTAATTATGGGGTGATTACTCTTCTCCCTAAAGTGTCAGGTGCGGATCGCATTCAGCAATTTCAGCCTATTTGTCTCCTTAGGTGCCCATATAAACTGATTACTAAGACGATGAATCGGAGAGTAGAAAAATACGCTGACAAACTGATAAGCTTGTCACAAAATGCTTTTGTAAAAGGGAGGAATATTATGGATGGGATCATGACTTTACATGAGCTCCTCAATTACACCTATGTCAAGAAAAAAGTAGGGGTGGTGCTTAAGCTCGATTTCAAGAAAGCATACGACAAGGTTAACTGGGAGTTTCTGTTGGATTGTCACAGAATGAGGGGCTTCAACGAAACCTGGTGTGGGTGGGTGAATCAAATCCTATACAATGGTATTGTTAGTATCAAGCTTAATAACTCAGTGGGCCCATATTTCCAAAGTGCTAAAGGGGTGCGCCAAGGAGACCCCCACTCCCCCTTTTTGTTCAACCTAGCTGTAGAATGTCTCAGCAAGATGATCCGTAAAGCGCAGCAGAATGGCCTCCTAACTGGACTAGCATCTGATCTTGTCCCGAATGGGGTGGAAGTTCTGCAATACGCAGATGACACGATCATTGTCTCGAGCATGATGTGGAAAAAGCTTTAAATCTGAAGCTCCTCTTATACATATTCGAGCTCATGTCTGGACTGAAAGTAAACTTCCAGAAGAGCGAGATCCTGACTGTCGGGGGGACACTGACATTGATAGCAAATATGCCGAGATCTTTAACTGCGAGATCGGGCACTTTCCAATTAAGTATCTTGGTATGCCTGTGAGTTTCACAACCCTTAAAGATTCAGTGTGGGAATTTATTGTAGATAAATACCTTAAGTGTTTCGGGTCCTGGATTGGCAATGCTGCATCCAGCGGGGGCAGACTTACTTTGCTTACCTCGGTACTGTCGCAGCTATCTTTATATCATATGTCCATGTGGCTTATGGGTAAAACTTTCATAGAAAGGCTGGACAAGCACCATCGTAAATTCTTCTGGCACGGATGCAATAAAAAGAATAGATATTACCTGGTCAAATGGAAGAGGGTGTGTAGATCGAAGGGCAAAGGGGGGTCTGGGTGTCAAAGACCTCAGGAAACAAAACACCAGCCTGATGGTGAAATGGTGGTGGAAATTAGAAACCCAAACTGGGGTTTGGCAAAACTTGGTGAGAGCTAGATATTTAGAAAACAAGTCGGTGGCAACTGTGCAACCTAGACAATCTGACTCCCCATGCTGGAAATCTCTTCTGAAAGTCAGGTAGTTGTACATGATGGGGAGAAAGATTAAACTAGGATGCGGCAACCTGAGCAGGGTGTGGAAAGACTCAATTGATGGGCTGCCCCCACTCAATTCGAGGTTCCCTCGGCTGTTTGAAATCTGTACAGATCAGGACTGTACGGTCCAAAACTTTAACAGGATAGAGGCTTCGACCTTTTTTAGAAGGCGTTTATGCCCTAACCTTAGAGAACAGTGGGATAGGGTGCGACAGTACATCTTGGGGCTCAATACTATAGCTGAGGAAGATGTAGTGTTTTGGGGTCTGAGCAAGAATGCTAAGTACTCCACTAAATCTATGTATAATTGGCTGGAAAAACCTCTTCATGGAAGCAACTATAGATGGATCTGGGAGGCGAAACTACCTCTTAAGATACAGATCTTGTGGCAGATGGCCCAAGATGCGGTGCTCACTAGAGCGGTGATGAGGAGGAGAAAATGGCCGGAGAACCCTGTGTGTTCCTTCTGTAACAATATTGAAACTGCGTCCCATCTGTTCTTTACGTGTCCTGTGGTGCGTGTTGCCTGGAGGGCAGTTGGAGTTGTGTTGGGGACTGACTTATGCCCAAATAACATCTGGCAATTCTATGTGTGGTGTAATATGTTCCTACCCAATGAAACCAGATTTTATACCGTTGGTTTGGCGGCAGTAACTTGGGCTATTTGGCTTGCGCGTAATAAGGCTACTTCTGAAAAACAATTGATCAAATCTCTTTTTGAGATTGTGTATTCGGCTTGTTCGTTTCTCTTGTATTGGGCGGGTCTTCAGCCAGTGGAAGAAGTGGCAAGATTGCGACTCGGAGCTGAGATGATTAGAGCGAGCACAACCAAGTTGATGGCAATGTGTGAAGGGACAAGGCGCGCCACGGGAGACGAGGGTGAGGTGTTCTCTGGATGATGCTGTTGTTGTGCTCTACATTCTGCCCTGGATAGGGGGCGGTGTGCTAGGGTCTAAGTCTCAGGCTCCACTGTTGGAAAACTTTTGAAGTATACATGCTTTATGTTCTTCTGGCACCTCGTGTCTGTGCCTTTTTCCCCTGGTTTGTAATAGCTAGATTTAAACTAAGTAGGTGCTGTCAGGTTTTCACCCCGTGATGCTCGTTTCGATGGCGGGCAAGCACAGTGGGTTTCCTGGCAGTGCGTTGAACTCGCTGCTTCTCTTTCCTTGCTTCCTGGATGTATCGGAGACTGTTGTATTTCCGTTTATCTTAAATGGAAAGGGGCACACCCGGTTAAAAAAAAAGACCGCTCTGGAGAAGGCGAAAACCACCTTGTTATTGGCTACTCTTCCCAACTCATTATTGCCTTGCGGGGATAAGTATGGCTATTCATTCATCTTTGTTGCATGTTTCATCAGCTTCTTATGCACACTGTTACTGAGTACGTACAAGTCTTGTGCCAGAGAAACAGAGGAGATCGATCTCTACATTTGTGAAGGATGCACTTTGCAATGACCATTGTGTAGGACACTGCATTTACATTCACGGCCGTCGTGCTCGTTTGACTTCTTTTGCTGTGGCATTTTCTGCACTTGCTTTGTTGACTGGCAGACTATGAGTGTACTTGCAGTCATGAGGAGGTTCAGATCTGAATTTGATTCTGGAACTCTGAGGCCGTATTGTTTTATAGAAATCAAATTAGCTTCTCCAGAGAATATCTATGATGGATGAAGGAATAAAGAGTAAGAAGAACCTAAGCTTGGGGATGCCCCGGCATTCCAAGCTATTATCCAAAGAGAGGCAAGCAGCTAAGCTTGGGGATGCCCCCGAGTGGCATCCCCTCTTTCTTCTAACGACCATTGGTATTTCATTCGAGACTATATTTTTATTCGTCACATGATATATGTTTTGCTTGGAGCGTCTTGTATGATATAAGTCTTTGTTTATTTGGTTTTACTTTTTAAGTTATCAATCCTTGTTGTACACACCTATTAGAGAGAGCCAAAATTATGACCTGACTTGTTAGAATAGCTCTTTTTGCTTCACTTAAATTTTTATGAGCTATGGATTTGCTTTAGTGCTTCACTTATGGGAATGGGAGAATCAGAAACCATTTGCCCATTCCCTGCTTCCCTGAGGAAACTTGATGTTCTCGGAGAGCCAAGCATGAAGTCAATGGCTCTGCTCCCAAACCTCACGTCTCTCACCAGTCTAAGTCTGTCAAGCTGCAGTAATTTAACAGTGGACGGATTCAATCCTTTCATCGCAGTCAACCTCGTACAACCGCGAGTGTATAATTGCAACACCTTAGCAGCAGATATGCTGTCAGAGGTTGCCTCTCAGAGGGCCAAATTATTGCCTGCGGGTTACATCTCTAGATTGGAGAAACTCAGTGTGGATGACATCTCTGGATTGCTTGTTGCTCCTATTTGCAACCTCCTCGCCCCGGCCCTCCACACACTTCTATTCGAGGATAAGGGGATGGAAGGCTTCACGGAAGAGCAAGAGAAAGCGCTGCAGCTCCTCACCTCCCTCCAGAAACTAAGTTTTTCATATTGCGGTGGGTCTGCAGTCCCTTCCTCAAGGGTTACATCGCCTTTCTTCTCTCAAGGAGTTACATGTCATTCAGTGTGCAGCAATCCGATGGATGCCAAAGGAGGGCCTCCCGGTTTCGCTGAGAAAACTACATATGGATTGTCGCAGCGCTGAGATAGACGAGCAAATTGAGACAATCAAAAGAACCAACCCAGATTTATCCATCTCATATTACCCCTCAAGCACCAGCTGTGAGATAGACCTGAGCGCTTTATTCGCATGAAGCAGTAGGACTGAGCAGGCCAATTTAACTGTTGGCGAAGAGGAGGTATTTAACTGCTGTTATTTCCTCTTACCATGAATTGAATGAATCAAGTGCCTTTATTTCCTCTTTCTTGAATCCTCTCCTTTGACAGGATGATGTTATTGTAAACGAGAGAATGCTTTCCAGTTTGTTTGATTCTTTCTTGAAAATATTTAGCCTGATATCACTGAATTACTCTTCTAACTAGGACGGAAGCAATGAGGATTATTATTTGGTCAACCACCAAGTTTAGTTTATGCTGGCTGGGGCAGAGTACTGAAACTATTGTACCCAGCTACGGTTTGATTGGCTCTATCTAAGGTAATGAATGATTGGGTGTTTAAGTTACCTTAGAGAGAGTGCTTTGTTCATACTCTGTCTGACCCAAGTTCATTTATTCTACTTATTGGATTCTGCAGTCCCACTAGTAAATTTCACAGTTGATTCAGAGCAAACAACCAGAACAGAACACAAGTGAAGCAATTGTCTGTGTTGACACTCTGTTCTCATTTTTGGGTTTCCATAATACAACAGTAATGTAATTCTCAAACGTGTTGTGCACTGAAACATTAATTGTAATCTCTCTTTGAATTACTCGAATCTACATGTCGCTAGAATCCTCAAGCACCAGCTGATACAACAATTGTGTGTTGCGTGTTTGCAGAATAGAATATCAACGTAAGTGATGGCTCGCACTGGGATGTCCTTCTTTTAAAGAAGTGTGCTTTGTGGATGCAGAGGTATGCAGCAAACAAAGCAGAGCATAGCATTCCAAAGGCATCCAAAGGGTGCCAAGGTGCGAGGTGGTTATTGGGATTCAGCATCAGCCTCGCATGACTTGAGAATTTTTTTGTTTCGCCTCTGTAAACTAGATTGGCAGAATTGAGTTTTTTTCCTAGTGTTCCGATCATGATTTTGTTCCGTGACCACGGACCAAGTCATCAATGATGCCAATGTTGTTCGGTGTAACTGTCGTTAGCACAATGCTATTTTAAGATTTGGCAGCTTCAAATCTGAATATGATATTGAAGGCAAAAGTTGTGTGGTTAATTAATCCCTCAGTGACCCCAAATTGTGTGCCTTGAGCTTTGGGGTTAGCATCTGCTTTTGCAAATAAAAATAAAGAAAACACATTTCTACTATCTTTGTATGGTCACCTCTCTACACATCTGTTTTCAATGTATCCACTTGCAATTTCAGTCAGCCTTGCCTTTCGATGTAGATGTTCGTTGTTACACAGATTGGATTGGATTTTTGATTATTACTGGGAACAAGCATATTAATTCCGGTATAGCATCTGCTCATTTTTTTTAATAAATAAATCTAGGTACACTTGAAATTTATTTTTTGTATGGTGATTTTTACTCATCTACACATCATCTGTTTCAGTCAGCCTTTAATCATTGATGACTTTCAATGTTGATTGTTACAGTTTCATCAGACCAATACTTCAGTCAGTCACATTCTGCTGTTAGTGCTTGGACAGAGCTTGGCTGGGGAGCAGCCATGAGCATGATTGGTGGTGTGAGGCGCCGTGGGGAAGCAGATCGCACGCTGGGGAGCTCAAGGAAGTGGCCAATACTTCAGAGATAGTGGATTCGAGGTTTTTTTGATGGTGAAACAGCTCTGTCGATACTTACTGTTGTGATTCAGAAAAAGGAACTAAAGGTCATGGTTCTTGTGCCTGAGGAGAGTCAGGTCTGACCCTGTAAGTAAGATTATTAGTTTCAACTGAATCATTTTTTGGGCAGTGATTCATTCATTCATCTATGTAAGTATTTTGTCTATTGTATTACTGCCTTTACTTTGTATGTTTATTAATGTGGCCATTAATTTTCTTCCAGTTGGACCTGCGTGTGCATATATTCAGATAGTGCATATGTTGGACCTGCCTGTGCAAAATACCACTACACAAGGGCGGCATCGCCGATCCTGCTCGTAATTAAGTTGCTTGCTTCATGATGCTTCATGACGCTGAAGGAACGGAAGCAACACAGCTCAGTCTTCTTCAAACCAATGGCCGTCTAATTTCTCCATGCTGAACTGGGAGAAGCTAGCCTTGTGGAGGGTACATACATACTTGTTCGTGATCTGGTTTCTTATATAGAGCAAAATTATATCTTAAGTTTCAATCTTGTGCTAGACTATCCGCTCTTCCATGTCTTTGTGAAAATTCAATCCAACCACCACTAGTCTACTCTTCCATCTGAGGTGATTCATTTTCCATATATACGGTACACTTCTGTTTGTACTCTCTGACATGCTAGTTTATTTTTATGGAATAATACTGGAACTGCTTGAGTCTTATGTCGTAGCCTAGCCTTGTGGAGGGTACTTACTTGCTCATCTGGTTTTTTAGAGCAAAAGGTCCATTACTAAGAATGAAACTTGACAGGTTTTACATCCTGTTTGTTTGTTTGTTTGTTTGTTTGTTTGTTTCTGAAACCTAGCTTGCCAAGCAAAGCCAAAACAGGGAAGAACTGCTAATGCATTACTGCAACCTTCATATAAGTACAAATTAAGATGATGAAGTTAGTTTCGTCTTGCAATTTTATTGAGAAAGAAAGCCCTTTGCTGTTTCCTGGAGTATTTTCTTTGGAAGCCTAACTTAATTGGTGGTGCCACCAATCCTACATTTTCCGGAAAGGGGGAAGACCCCAGCCTCTGCATCATCATGATGCACAGCCAATCCTCGATACAAATCGTTGTTTATGGTTAAATCTTGCATTGTCGGTTCATAATGGCACATGATGCCTACGTTGTTTGAGATGCGATGCGAATTGGACTTTCCACCTCTCTGGCGTGTGCCAATCTATATTTCCAGCTCCGTTTTTGCTGTACTAATTAGCTATGCTAATTTTGCATTTTCCTACTATATTTTAGCGTGTTTTTCTAGTAAATTATTCTTCTGCAAAAAGCGCATATGTTTTTTAAAGAGTGAATTCCACTTTTTACCCCATATTTATACATTTGTGACACTAATTACCCCTTCGAGTGAAAATTCGTCTAGAATACCCCTTTTGAAATCTTTGGACCCTTGTTTTTTGATGCGTGTCCATCAGGTAAGGTGTGAGGTGACGCCCTGTATCCAAAAACATGTGGACGGCCACAAGGAGTGGAATAGATAGACAAGAGAAGCTTGGACAAGATCGCCAATGATGCCCTCTGATCCTTACAGTTTTTTTTACAAATCAATGACGCAACATGCCGATCCTATCGACCATAAACAGACAAAATGTAAAACTGGGGTAAAACCGTGTTAAAAGTCTTCAAAATCTGACATTTCGATAAAAGTTCCGCTAAATAGGGTAATATGTGTCACAAATGTACAACTACAAGGTAAAAAATGGAATTCACTCTTTTTTAAATTGTGAAAAATATAACGTGAATATTTTAAGAATTCTGAACATTTTTTGAAAACACAAATGTTTTGAAATTCCCGATCATTTTTAAAAAATGTGAATGTTCTCGTAATTCCCATACATTTAAAAAATGGGATCAATTTTTTAAATGACAAACATGTTCTGAAAATCTGAATATTTTTTGTAATTTGGTTCATTAAAATAATTACAATTTTTTTTTGCAGTTTCCCAACATCTTTTACAAAAAAATAGAAGTAAAAAAAACCAGCATATGTATGCATGTCGATGTCGGCAGCCTAGCTAGCTAGGTGCTGCAGCTGGTTGCAAGTATTATTCATGTATGTACGTTCAAGTCACGCTTCAAAACTCACCTTATGTTTACAGTTCAAATGTAAACATACTACTCCCTCCGTTCCATAATATAAGACCATTTTTTGCATTAGTGCAGTGTCAAAAACGCTTTTATCACTATTGGAATTTTCATGTATCCGGATGTAATGCTTTTCGCCGAGTGCTAAACCACGGACAGTTGCCGAGTGTCCCTCTCGGCAAACCCACCGTCACGGCAAACTGACAACTTTGCCGTCACTGCCTCACGGCAAAGAGGCACCGCACGGTAAAGTTGTAGACGCCAAGAGCCGCTCACGACAAAGAGGAGCCACGTGGCATGCCCGTCCGCAACAGACGGCTCCGTCAGTTACTGCGTACTTTGCCGAGCGTCACCCTCGGCAAAGCATATGCAACATCCTGTTTTTTTCCATGTGTGTGTTCTTTCTAACTGACATGTGGTCCCACTGGTCACATTTATCATTTGAAAAAATGACGATATCTTTGCCGAGAGCTGCTCTCGGCAATCCTTCTGACCAATACGACAGTGTGGCCCACATGGGGGCTGACACTTTACATAGCTTTGCCGAGAGCTAGGCTCGGCAATGCTCGCCTTCTTTTCCGAGAGCTGCTCTCAGAAAAGTTGTGGCACAACAGTAGTGTCCCAGATGACCATGTTTCCGAGAGGTGTTCTCGGTAGTATATCCTTTTCCGAGTGTTGCTCTCGGAAATCTTTCCCATCCATTCTGCTGTCAAGCTATTTCTCTTCTGATCCCTGCAGATAAAAACAACTGCAGTGCAATTTGATCATATATAGGCATAATTTGATCTAGTCCACACATATATAGGCATAATTAGGGATAGTCCACATATTGTCACACACAAGTCGAATGTATTATCCTAGTAGACGTCACACACAAGTCGCAAATTCATACATATTGTCACTACTTGCAAAACACGTGCATGTCACAATAGAAGTACACTTGTTCATATATATAAATCATCTTGAGGAGGAGAGGCCATCGGGTTAACATTCTGGAGAAGGAGGAGGAGGGGCATCACTTGCACTGCTTCGAGATTGCATAAGAACCTATAAGATTGTTCATATATAGATCATCTTGAGGAGGAGAGGCCATCGGTTAACATTCCGGAGGAGGAGGAGGAGGGGCATCACTTGCACTGCTTCGAGATTGCATAAGAACCTATAAGATGACAGTCACGTGAGGGTGGTTCGTCCATATGTAATGAATCTTCTACTCTAGTTTAGACAATGTTCTACCTGTAGTTGATCCTCAAGCAGCTTCAACCTCTTGTTCGTGTCTTCCCGTTCCTTTTCTCTGGACTCCTGCTCAGCCTGCCGCCTTTGCTCCTCTTCAACAGCCCGCTGCGCCATTAAATCCTGTAACATGGCATTAGGCTCATATAGGCTGGAACGGTGCTATTTCGAGGCATGTACATAAATGAAAGGTTAGGATGCTAACCTTGAGACGCGCTATCTCACGTGATGCGGCATTTGGGCGACTCCGTATGGACGGAGTTGAGCTGGTGCTCGACGCGCGTATCTCGTGCAGCTTGCGATGCGAGGAGGTGGCGATCGTCCCGTTGCAAAGGAGGTGGCGGCCATGGCCCTTCCCCTCGCCAGCAATGATGAGAAGCTCAGGATCAAGGGGCTTGGACGTAGGTTCGGCTTCCTGCCCATGCACCTCCTGGAAGACCTCTTTGAAGGTCCCCCACTTCTCCTCCGCCGACTCGCTGCAGAACTCGGCGCCATCCTTCCCCTTGTGGCCTTCTCTCCAGGCTTCCAGGATGTGGACCGGGCGACCAGCCTTCGCCTCCTGCAAAATTAACCATCAAGTTGAATGAACCAAGATGCACCGTGCGAAAAAGTTAACATCTTAATCCACATACCATGTGTTGCTTGAGAGCGGTTAGGTTCCGGCTCCCCTGGACATGAGCCAGGCCTGGCATTTTGGCTCGTTCGTTTCCCGTCTCCACATGCTGCGCCTACCATGCTGGGTCACACCACATGTCAACCAGGGCCTCCCAACAATCCTCCTTCATCCAGGGTTCCTTCACCTAGTCAGACAAAATCGAATAATTGAGGAACAAGAGGGATGAATCAAAGTACTAGCAACCGATGTAGTCACTTACCACTGACAGGTATTCTTCTCGCGACAAGTTGGTCTGGCAAGCAGTCTTCCTTGTCATCTTCTCTCCCTTCTCATCGACCGGCCGACACTGCATCACAGCTTTGTACCATAGCGTGTGCTTGAGGTCAGAGAGTATCTTTCGGGCAGATTTCACGATGCCTTTGATCGCCTTCTGCTTCTCACCATCCATGCAAGCAAATGTTTCCTACAAGAAAGCATATGGCATCTTCTCACCATCCACGCAAGCAAGGATTTGGATATGGAAAAATGCAGTGGTCGGAGTGAAGATACTTACAAAAAAAGCATTGATGACCCGAGTGGCCATGGTGACATTGTGCTCGTCCGTGTTGTGTAGGTAATGCTCCCAGGTTAAACATGGCGACGGCGGATCGTCATCACCCGGCTTGGACAATCCAGGGAAGTGCTTCCTCAAGAGGGAGCCGATGACGTGGTTCGGCGGGCGTGCCCCCTTAGGTTGTGTCGGGATAAATTCCCACTGACTGCATGATATAAAAGACAAGCATATGTGAGTGTCAAAGCTGTGGCATCCAAAATATGATGGAAATGAAATGCTTGCTTACCCCTCTCCTGTCGGGCAAATGACAGGACGGTTGCTGGCAGCAGTTGGTTCCGGGACCTTCCCCGGACCACGCCCGGATTTTTCCTCTTGGAAATGTTGCTCGAGGTAGACCCCGAGTTGTCTGAGGCCTCCATGTCGCCCGACTCGGTAGCGAGCGGATCTGGTCCATCTAAGTCCACTCCGACATCGCCATCCGATGATGACTCGTTGTCGGGAGTGGACTGGTGGGAGGCGGACGACTCGGTCCTACCAATCGGGACTCTCCGGTACTTACTAGTGCCCCCATCAGAATCTGAAAAACAAAATAAATATGGTGAATATTAACCACACTACTTCAATAGGAATCAAACTTTTTTTTTGATCAGAGAAGGGTTTCCCCCTTCCGATTTTCATTAAAGAAAACCAAGCCAATAGGTATTCACTTTGTTGATTAGTTTACATATCTATGTTAGGGACGATGACTAGTTGGATGCTTGGTTTCATTTCAATATTTCAATATAAAAGTGGAGCCGGCCTATATGTCCAAACTAAAAAAATCGTAATTTATGTGAAAGAATGGTTTATTCAAGCTTCATTTTAACTGGATGTACTATATGCCAACAAGCATAATTCATATATGATTCCCACTCTTTAGATCTTATCAAATCTGACTTCGCACATCCAAGATTTTTGCAAACTTGTAAAACTAGAAACTACAAACTTGTAAAACTACAAACTACAAGCAAACTACAAACTTGTAAAACTACAAACTACAAACTTGTAAAACTACAAACTACAACCAAACTACAAACATGTAAAACTACAAACTACAAACTTGTAAAACTACAAACTACAAACTACTAACCTGAGGGCATCTCCAGCTGCCGCGCTACCCGAGGAGCTCCGCTATGGCGGTTGTCCTCGCGCCGCATCGAAGAACCGCCACGCCGGCCGCCGGCCATGAAGCTTGGTGGTGATGAAAGTTGGGGGCGGTGGCCGCAGTTGGTGGTGGTGGAGGAGGGGTGGCAGTGGCTGTAGTTGGGGCGGTGGAGGAGGGGTGGCGGCGGCGATTTCGGCGGCGGCGGCGGTGGTGGAACAAAGAGGAGAACAATGAAGATAGAAAGAAAGGGGAACGGTTAAGATCTAGGTTAGATGCTTTACCAAGAGTGACTCTCGGAAAAAGTGGCCATTACCGAGAGCCGAGAATCGACCCTCGGTAACCACTGCTCTAATTGTTTCCCTTCTCTTTTTGTCTTTATTTTGCACTATCTTTTTTGTATCTCATATTTCATATGCTTTTACGACCAAAGTTTATAAATTCCATGACTTTTGATGAATTATTTCAAAACTCAACTTTAAAGAGTGTAAAGTAATAAACATGAGAAGAAGTAGTTGTTGAACGTGGCCTACCTCCTCTCTCGGTGCCGATCAACTTTCTAGACCGGCACCGAGAGAGAACTTTAAAGAGTGTAAAGTAATAAACATGAGAAGAAGCAGTTGTTGACCGTGGCCTACCCCCTCTCTCGGTGCCGGTCAACTTCCTAGACCGGCACCGAGAGATAACTTTAAAGAGTGTAACGTAATAAACATGAGAAGAAGCAGTTGTTGACCGTGGCCTACCCCCTCTCTCGGCGCCGGTCAACTTCCTAGACCGCCGGGGCCACCGGATAGCCCATGCATATACATGCGATGGCCTTCTTTGAGAGCACAAGAAGTTTCGAGGCCAACAGAGCAACAGGACCCGCACTTCGTGCAGAAACCGGACACATTCCCTCTCGATACCCATAGACTATCTCGAAGAACGGGCCTAGACTTGGTCTGTTATCTCGCGATGACATGCACTAACACGGAGAAGCAGTTATTCACCGTGGACTACACCCTCTCGGTGCCGAATAATGCCCTAGGCCGCCGGGGCCACCGGATGGGTGCTCGATATAGAGACCGCCGAGGGGGGCGAGGGCACCCCTACATGCGTGTGGCCCATGCATATGCATGCAGGGGTGGTGTGCTATTTGAATAAGCAACGCACGTCCTTGACGTGACACGTGCCTCACAAACCACACACACGGGCGGGAACGTCGAGGACCGGCTATGTCCGTCCCCGAGACAGAATCTTCGGTGGGTGATCCCGTGACAGAACGAGCCTAGACTTGGTCTGTCAACTCGCGATGACATGCACTAACACGGAGAAGCAGTTATTCACTGTGGACTACACCCTCTCGGTGCCGAATAACGCCCTAGACCGCCGGGGCCATCGGATGGGTGCTCGATATGGAGATCGCTCGACGAGGGGGGAGGGCACCCCTACATGCCCGTGGACCATGCTGTTGGAAATATGCCCTAGAGGCAATAATAAATTAGTTATTATTATATTTCCTTGTTCATGATAATCGTTTATTATCCATGCTAGAATTGTATTGATAGGAAACTCAGATACATGTGTGGATACATAGACAACACCATGTCCCTAGTAAGCCTCTAGTTGACTAGCTCGTTGATCAATAGATGGTTACGGTTTCCTAACCATGGACATTGGATGTCGTTGATAACGGGATCACATCATTAGGAGAATGATGTGATGGACAAGACCCAATCCTAAGCATAGCACTAGATCGTGTAGTTCGTATGCTAAAGCTTTTCTAATGTCAAGTATCATTTCCTTAGACCATGAGAATTTGCAACTCCCAGATACCGTAGGAATACTTTGGGTGTGCCAAACGTCACAACGTAACTGGGTGGCTATAAAGGTACACTACAGGTATCTCCGAAAGTGTCTGTTGGGTTGGCACGAATCGAGACTGGGATTTGTCACTCCGTGTGACGGAGAGGTATCTCCGGGCCCACTCAGTAGGACATCATCATAATGTGCACAATGTGATCAAGGATGATCACGGGGTGATGTGTTACGGAACGAGTAAAGAGACTTGCCGGTAACGAGATTGAACAAGGTATCGGTATACCGACGATCGAATCTCGGGCAAGTATCGTACCACTAGACAAAGGGAATTGTATACGGGATTGATCGAATCCTCGACATCGTGGTTCATCCGATGAGATCATCGTGGAACATGTGGGAGCCAACATGGGTATCCAGATCCCGCTGTTGGTTATTGACCGGAGAACGTCTCGGTCATGTCTGCATGGTTCCCGAACCCGTAGGGTCTACACACTTAAGGTTCGATGACGCTAGGGTTATAAAGGAAGTTTGTATGTGGTTACCGAATGTTGTTCGGAGTCCCGGATGAGATCCCGGACGTCACGAGGAGTTCCGGAATGGTTCGGAGGTAAAGATTTATATATGGGAAGTCTTGTTTTGGTCACCGGACAAGTTTCGGGGTCACCGGTATTGTACCGGGACCACAGGAAGGGTCCCGGGGTCCACCGGGTGGGGCCACCTGCCCCGGGGGGCCACATGGGCTGTAGGGGTGTGCTCCTTGGCCTATATGGGCCAAGGGCACCAGCCCCAAGAGGCCCATGCGCCAAGAGATAAGGAAAGGAAGAGTCCTAAAGGGGGAAGGCACCTCCTAGGTGCCTTGGGGAGGAGGGACTCCTCCCTAGCCGCACCCTTCCTTGGAGGAAGGGCCAAGGCTGCGCCCCCCCTCTCCCTTGCCCCTATATATATGTGGGGGTGGGAGGGCAGCCATACCAATGTTCTTGGCCTTTGGTGCAGCCCTTCCCCTCTCCCAAGTCCTTCTCCTCTGCCGTGGTGCTTGGCGAAGCCCTGCAGGATTGCCACGCTCCTCCACCACCACCACGCTGTTGTGCTGCTGCTGGATGGAGTCTTCCACAACCTCTCCCTCTCTCCTTGCTGGATCAAGGCATGGGAGACGTCACCGGGCTGTACGTGTGTTGAACGCGGAGGTGCCGTCCGTTCGGCACTAGGATCTCCGGTGATTTGGATCACGACGAGTACGACTCCTTCAACCCCGTTCTCTTGAACGCTTCCGCATAGCGATCTACAAGGGTATGTAGATGCACTCTCCTTCCCCTCGTTGCTGGTTTCTCCATAGATAGATCTTGGTGACACGTAGGAAAATTTTGAATTTCTGCTACGTTCCCAACAGTGGCATCATGAGCTAGGTCTATTGCGTAGATTCTATGCACGAGTAGAACACAAAGTAGTTGTGGGCGTTGATATTGTTCAATATGCTTACCGTTACTAGTCCAATCTTGATTCGGTGGCATCATGGGATGAAGCGGCCCGGACCGACCTTACACGTACTCTTACGTGAGACTGGTTCCACCGACTGATATGCACTAGTTGCATAAGGTGGCTAGCGGGTGCCTGTCTCTCCCACTTTAGTCAGATTGGATTCGATGAACAGGGTCCTTATGAAGGGTAAATAGCAATTGGCATATCACGTTGTGGTCTTTGCGTAGGTAAGAAACGTTCTTGCTAGAAACCCATAGCAGCCACGTAAAACATGCAAACAACAATTAGAGGACGTCTAACTTGTTTTTGCAGGGTTTGCTATGTGATGTGATATGGCCAAAGGATGTGATGAATGATATATGTGATGTATGAGATGATCATGTTCTTGTAATAGGAATCACGACTTGCATGTCGATGAGTATGACAACCGGCAGGAGCCATATGAGTTGTCTTAATTTATTTATGACCTGCGTGTCAACATAAACGTCATGTAATTACTTTACTTTATTGCTAACCGTTAGCTGTAGTAGTAGAAGTAATAGTTGACGAGACAACTTCAAGAAGACACGATGATGGAGATCATGATGGTGGAGATCATGGTGTCATGCCGGTGACAAGATGATCATGGAGCCCTAAGATGGAGATCAAAGGAGCTATATGATATTGGCCATATCATGTCACTATCATTTGATTGCATGTGATGTTTATCATGTTTATACATCTTATTTGCTTAGAACGACGGTAGTAAATAAGATGATCCCTCATTAAAATTTCAAGAAAGTGTTCCCCCTAACTGTACACCGTTGCGACAGTTCGTTGTTTCGAAGCACCACGTGATGATCGGGTGTTAGATTCTTACGTTCACATAAAACGGGTGTAAGACAGATTTACACACGTGAAACACTTAGGTTGACTTGACGAGCCTAGCATGTGTACAGACATGGCCTCGGAACACAGAAGACCGAAAGGTCGAGCATGAGTCGTATGGTAGATACGATCAACATGAAGATGTTCACCGATGTTGACTAGTCCGTCTCACGTGATGATCGGACACGGCCTAGTTGACTCGGATCATGTAATCACTTAGATGACTAGAGGGATGTCTATCTGAGTGGGAGTTCATAAGATGAACTTGTTTATCCTAAACATAGTCAAAAAGGTCTTCGCAAATTATGTTGTAGCTCGCGCTTCAGTTCTACTGTTTAGTTATGTTCCTAGAGAAAATTTAGTTGAAAGTTGATAGTAGCAATTATGCGGACTAGGTCCGTAAACTGAGGATTGTCCTCATTGCCTCATAGAAGGCTTATGTCCTTAATGCACCGCTCAGTGTGCTGAACCCCGAATGTCGTCTGTGGATGTTGCGAACATCTGACATACACGTTTTTTTATAACTATGTGATAGTTCAGTTAAACAGTTTAGAGTTGAGGCACCGAAGACGTTTTGAAACGTCGCGAAACATATGAGATGTTTTGAGGGCTGAAATTGGGATTTCAGGCTCGTGCCCACGTCAAGAGGTATAAGACCTCCGATGATTTTCTTAGCCTGCAAACTAAGGGAGAAAATCTCAATTGTTGAGCTTGTGCTCAGATTGTCTGAGTACAACAATCATTCGAATCAAGTGGGAGTTGATCTTCCAGATAAGATAGTGATGTTTCTCCAAAGTCATTACCACCAAGCTGCTAGGGCTTCGTGATGAACTATAATGTATCGGGGACATATATGATGATCCTTGAGATATTCGCGATGTTTGACACCGCGAAAGTAGAAATCAAGAAGGAGCATCAATTGTTGATGGTTGGTGAAACCACTAGTTTCAAGAAGGGCAAGGGCAAGAAGGGATACTTCATGAAACGGCAATTCAGCTGTGCTCTAGTGAAGAAACCTAAGGTTGAACCCAAACCCGAGACTAAGTGCTTCTGTAATAAGGGGAACAGCCACTGGAGCAGGATTACCCTAGATACTTGGTAGATGAGAAGGCTGGCAAGGTCGATAGAAGTATATTGGATATACATTGTGTTGATGTGTACTTTACTAGTACTCCTAGTAGCACCAGGGTATTAGATACCGGTTCGGTTGCTAAGTGTTAGTAACTCGAAATAAAAGCTACGAAATAAACGGAGACTAGCTAAAGGTGAGCTGACGATATGGGTTGGAAGTGTTTCCAATGTTGATATGATCAAATATGGTACGCTCCCTCTACCATCGAGATTGGTGTTTGCGTTGAGCATAGACATGATTGGATTATGTCTATAGCAATACGGTTATTCATTTAAGGAGAATAATGGTTACTCTGTTTATTTGAATAATACCTTCAATGGTCTTACACCTAAAATGAATGGTTTATTGAATCTCGATCGTAGTGATACACATGTTCATGCCAAAAGATATAAGATAGTAATGATAGTACCACCTACTTGTGGCACTGCCACGTAAGTCATATCGGTATAAAACACATGAAGAAGCTCCATGTTGATGGATCTTTGGGCTCACTCATTTTTGAAAAGTTTGAGACATGCGAACCATGTCTATTGGTGTATATGCATGAAGAAACTCCATGCAAATGGACCGTTTGGACTCACTTGTTTTTGAATCACTTGAGACATGCAAATCATACCACATGGGCAAGATGACTGAAAGCCTCGGTTTTAGTAAAATGGAACTAGAAAGCAACTTGTTGAAAGTAATACATTTTGATGTGTACAGTCCAATGGGTGCTGAGGCGTGTAGTGGATATCGTTATGTTCTTACTTCACAGATGATTTGAGTAGATGTTGAGTACATTTACTTGATGAATCACGAGTCTGAATTATTGAAAGGTTCAAGTAATTTCAGTGTGAAGTTGAAAGATCATCGTGACGAGAGGATAAAAGATCTATGATATAATCATAGAGATGAATATCTTAATTACGAGTTTGGCACAGAATTAAGACATTGTGGAAATTGTTTCACAACTGATACAGCCTGGAACACCATAGTGTGATGGTGTGTCCGAACATCATAACTGCACCCTATTGGATATGATGGATACCATGATGTCTCTTATCGAATTACCACGATAGTTTATGGGTTAGGCATTAGAGACAACCACATTCACTTTAAATAGGGCACCACGTAATTCCGATGAGATGACACCGTATGAACTATGGTTTAGAGAAACCTAAGCTGTCATTTCTTAAAAGTTTGGGGCTGCGACGCTTATGTGAAAAAAGTTTCAGGCTGATAAGCTCGAACCCAAAGCGGATAAATGCATCTTCATAGGACACCCAAAACAGTTGGGTATACCTCCTGTCTCAGATTCGAAAGCAATAAGGGATTGTTTCTAGAATCGGGTCCTTTCTCGAGGAAAAGTTTCTCTCGAAAGAATTGAGTGGGAGGATGGTGGAGACTTGATGAGGTTATTGAACCGTCACTTCAACTAGTGTATAGCAGGGCACAAAGAGTTGTTCCTGTGGCACCTACACCAATTGAAGTGGAAGCTTATGATATTGATCATGAGACTTCAGATCAAGTCACTCCCAAAGCTCGTAGGATGACAAGGATGCGTACTACTTCAGAGTGGTACGTAATCCTGTCTTGGAAGTCATGTTGCTAGACAACAATGAACCTACGAGCCATGGAGAAGCGATGGTGGGCCTGGATTCCGATAAATGGCTCGAGGCCATATAATCCGAGAGAGGATCCATATATGAAAATAAAGTGTAGACTTTGGAAGAACTACTTGATGGTCGTAAGGCTGTTAGGTACATATGGATTTTAAAAGGAAGACAGACAATGATGGTAAGTGTCACCATTGAGAAAGCTCGACTTGTCGTTAAGATGTTTCCCGACAAGTTCAAGGAGTTGACTACGATGAGACTTTCTCACACGTAGCGATGCTAAAAGTCTGTTGGAATTATATTAGAGATTACTGCATTATTTATGAAATCTTGTAGATAGGATGTCAAAACATTGTTTCCTCGACGATTTTCTTCAGGAAAGGTTGTATGTGATACAACCGGAAGGTTTTGTCAATCCTGAAAGATGCTAATAAGTATGCAAAGCTCCAGCAATCCTTCTAAGGACTGGAGTAAGCATCTCGGAGTTGGAATGTATGCTTTGATGAGATGATCAAAGATTTTGGTGTATACAAAGTTTATGAGAAACTTGTATTTCCAAAGAAGTGAGTGGGAGCACTATAGAATTTCTGATGAGTATATGTTGTTGACATATTGTTGATCAGAAATGACGTAGAATTTGTGGAAAGCATATAGGGTTATTTGAAAAGTGTTTTTCAATGGAAAGCCTGGATTAAGCTACTTGAGTATTGAGCATCAAGATCTATAAGGATAGATCAAAACGCTTAATGGTACTTTCAAATGAGCACATACCTTGACATGATCTTGAAGGTGTTCAAGATGGATCAGTCAAAGAAGGAGTTCTTGCCTGAGTTGTAAGGTACGAAGTTAAGACTTAAAGCTCGACCACGGCAGAACAGAGAGAAAGGACGAAGGTCGTACCCTATGCTTAGACATAGGCTCCATAGTATGCTATGCTATGTACCGCACCTGATGTGTGCCTTGCCACATGTCTGGCTAGAGGGTACGAAGGTGATCTAGGAGTAGATCACCAGATAGCGGTCAAAATTATCCTTAGAGGAATAAGGATATGTTTCTCGGTTATGGAGGTGATAAAGAGTTCGACGTAAAGAGTTACGTCGATGCAAGCTTAACACCTATCCGGATAGCTCTGAGTAGAGATACCGGATACGTATACTGGAGCAACAATTTAGAATAGCTCCAAGTAGAACAGTTATTTGGAATAGCTCCAAATGTAGCGTAGTAGTTGCATCTACAAGATGACATAGAAATTTGCGAAGTACATACGGATCTGAATGTTGCATACCCATTGACTAAAACCTCTCTCACAAGCAACATGATCAAACCCAGAACTCTTTGAGTGTTAATCCCATAGTGATGTGAACTAGATTATTGACTCTAGTAAACTCTTTGGATGTTGGTCACATGGCGATGTGACCTGTGAGTGTTAATCACATGGCGATGTGAACTAGATTATTGACTCTAGTGCAAGTGGGAGACTGTTGGAAATATGCCCTAGAGGCAATAATAAATTAGTTATTATTATATTTCCTTGTTCATGATAATCGTTTATTATCCATGCTAGAATTGTATTGATAGGAAACTCAGATACATGTGTGGATACATAGACAACACCATGTCCCTAGTAAGCCTCTAGTTGACTAGCTCGTTGATCAATAGATGGTTACGGTTTCCTAACCATGGACATTGGATGTCGTTGATAACGGGACCACATCATTAGGAGAATGATGTGATGGACAAGACCCAATCCTAAGCATAGCACTAGATCGTGTAGTTCGTATGCTAAAGCTTTTCTAATGTCAAGTATCATGTCCTTAGACCATGAGATTTTGCAACTCCCGGATACCTTAGGAATACTTTGGGTGTGCCAAACGTCACAACGTAACTGGGTGGCTATAAAGGTACACTACAGGTATCTCCGAAAGTGTCTGTTGGGTTGGCACGAATCGAGACTGGGATTTGTCACTCCGTGTGACGGAGAGGTATCTCTGGGCCCACTCGGTAGGACATCATCATAATGTGCACAATGTGATCAAGGATGATCACGGGATGATGTGTTACGGAACGAGTAAAGAGACTTGCCGGTAACGAGATTGAACAAGGTATCGGGATACCGACAATCGAATCTCGGGCAAGTATCGTACCACTAGACAAAGGGAATTGTATACGGGATTGATCGAATCCTCGACATCGTGGTTCATCCGATGAGATCATCATGGAACATGTGGGAGCCAACATGGGTATCCAGATCCCGCTGTTGGTTATTGACCGGAGAACGTCTCGGTCATGTGTGCATGGTTCCCGAACCCGTAGGGTCTACACACTTAAGGTTCGATGACGCTAGGGTTATAAAGGAAGTTTGTATGTGGTTACCGAATGTTGTTTGGAGTCCCGGATGAGATCCCGGACGTCACGAGGAGTTCCGGAATGGTCCGGAGGTAAAGATTTATATATGGGAAGTCCTGTTTTGGTCAGCGGACAAGTTTCGGGGTCACCGGTATTGTACCGGGACCACCGGAAGGGTCCCGGGGGTCCACCGGGTGGGGCCACCTGCCCCGGGGGGCCACATGGGCTGTAGGGGTGTGCACCTTGGCCTATATGGGCCAAGGGCACCAGCCCCAAGAGGCCCATGCGCCAAGAGATAAGGAAAGGAAGAGTCCTAAAGGGGGAAGGCACCTCCTAGGTGCCTTGGGGAGGAGGGACTCCTCCCTAGCCGCACCCTTCCTTGGAGGAAGGGCCAAGGCTGCGCCCCCCCTCTCCCTTGCCCCTATATATATGTGGGGGTGGGAGGGCAGCCATACCAATGTTCTTGGCCTTTGGTGCAGCCCTTCCCCTCTCCCAAGTCCTTCTCCTCTCCCGTGGTGCTTGGCGAAGCCCTGCAGGATTGCCACGCTCCTCCACCACCACCACGCCGTTGTGCTGCTGCTGGATGGAGTCTTCCACAACCTCTCCCTCTCTCCTTGCTGGATCAAGGCATGGGAGACGTCACCGGGCTGTACGTGTGTTGAACGCGGAGGTGCCGTCCGTTCGGCACTAGGATCTCCGGTGATTTGGATCATGACGAGTACGACTCCTTCAACCCCGTTCTCTTGAACGCTTCCGCATAGCGATCTACAAGGGTATGTAGATGCACTCTCCTTCCCCTCGTTGCTGGTTTCTCCATAGATAGATCTTGGTGACACGTAGGAAAATTTTGAATTTCTGCTACGTTCCCAACAGTGGCATCATGAGCTAGGTCTATTGCGTAGATTCTATGCACGAGTAGAACACAAAGTAGTTGTGGGCGTTGATATTGTTCAATATGCTTACCGTTACTAGTCCAATCTTGATTCGGCGGCATCGTAGGATGAAGCGGCCCGGACCGACCTTACACGTACTCTTACGTGAGACTGGTTCCACCGACTGATATGCACTAGTTGCATAAGGTGGCTAGCGGGTGCCTGTCTCTCCCACTTTAGTCAGATTGGATTCGATGAACAGGGTCCTTATGAAGGGTAAATAGCAATTGGCATATCACGTTGTGGTCTTTGCGTAGGTAAGAAACGTTCTTGCTAGAAACCCATTGCAGCCACGTAAAACATGCAAACAACAATTAGAGGACGTCTAACTTGTTTTTGCAGGGTTTGCTATGTGATGTGATATGGCCAAAGGATGTGATGAATGGTATATGTGATGTATGAGATGATCATGTTCTTGTAATAGGAATCACGACTTGCATGTCGATGAGTATGACAACCGGCAGGAGCCATAGGAGTTGTCTTAATTTATTTATGACCTGCGTGTCAACATAAACGTCATGTAATTACTTTACTTTATTGCTAACCGTTAGCTGTAGTAGTAGAAGTAATAGTTGACGAGACAACTTCAAGAAGACACGATGATGGAGATCATGATGGTGGAGATCATGGTGTCATGCCGGTGACAAGATGATCATGGAGCCCCAAGATGGAGATCAAAGGAGCTATATGATATTGGCCATATCATGTCACTATCATTTGATTGCATGTGATGTTTATCATGTTTATACATCTTATTTGCTTAGAACGACGGTAGTAAATAAGATGATCCATCATTAAAATTTCAAGAAAGTGTTCCCCCTAACTGTGCACCGTTGCGACAGTTCGTTGTTTCGAAGCACCACGTGATGATCGGGTGTTAGATTCTTACGTTCACATACAACGGGTGTAAGACAGATTTACACACGTGAAACACTTAGGTTGACTTGACGAGCCTAGCATGTGTACAGACATGGCCTCGGAACACAGAAGACCGAAAGGTCGAGCATGAGTCGTATGGTAGATACGATCAACATGAAGATGTTCACCGATGTTGACTAGTCCGTCTCACGTGATGATCGGACACGGCCTAGTTGACTCGGATCATGTAATCACTTAGATGACTAGAGGGATGTCTATCTGAGTGGGAGTTCATAAGATGAACTTGTTTATCCTAAACATAGTCAAAAAGGTCTTCGCAAATTATGTTGTAGCTCGCGCTTCAGTTCTACTGTTTAGTTATGTTCCTAGAGAAAATTTAGTTGAAAGTTGATAGTAGCAATTATGCGGACTAGGTCCGTAATCTGAGGATTTTCCTCATTGCCTCATAAAAGGCTTATGTCCTTAATGCACCGCTCAGTGTGCTGAACCCCGAATGTCGTCTGTGGATGTTGCGAACATCTGACATACACGTTTTTTTATAACTATGTGATAGTTCAGTTAAACGGTTTAGAGTTGAGGCACCGAAGACGTTTTGAAACGTCGCGAAACATATGAGATGTTTTGAGGGCTGAAATTGGGATTTCAGGCTCGTGCCCACGTCAAGAGGTATAAGACCTCCGATGATTTTCTTAGCCTGCAAACTAAGGGAGAAAAGCTCAATTGTTGAGCTTGTGCTCAGATTGTCTGAGTACAACAATCATTCGAATCAAGTGGGAGTTGATCTTCCAGATAAGATAGTGATGTTTCTCCAAAGTCATTACCACCAAGCTGCTAGGGCTTCGTGATGAACTATAATGTATCGGGGACATATATGATGATCCTTGAGATATTCGCGATGTTTGACACCGCGAAAGTAGAAATCAAGAAGGAGCATCAATTGTTGATGGTTGGTGAAACCACTAGTTTCAAGAAGGGCAAGGGCAAGAAGGGATACTTCATGAAACGGCAATTCAGCTGCTGCTCTAGTGAAGAAACCCAAGGTGGAACCCAAACCCGAGACTAAGTGCTTCTGTAATAAGGGGAACAGCCACTGGAGCAGGATTACCCTAGATACTTGGTAGATGAGAAGGCTGGCAAGGTCGATAGAAGTATATTGGATATACATTGTGTTGATGTGTACTTTACTAGTACTCCTAGTAGCACCAGGGTATTAGATACCGGTTCGGTTGCTAAGTGTTAGTAACTCGAAATAAAAGCTACGAAATAAACGGAGACTAGCTAAAGGTGAGCTGACGATATGTGTTGGAAGTGTTTCCAATGTTGATATGATCAAATATGGTACGCTCCCTCTACCATCGAGATTGGTGTTTGCGTTGAGCATAGACATGATTGGATTATGTCTATAGCAATACGGTTATTCATTTAAGGAGAATAATGGTTACTCTGTTTATTTGAATAATACCTTCAATGGTCTTACACCTAAAATGGATGGTTTATTGAATCTCGATCGTAGTGATACACATGTTCATGCCAAAAGATATAAGATAGTAATGATAGTATCACCTACTTGCGGCACTGCCACGTAAGTCATATCGGTATAAAACACATGAAGAAGCTCCATGTTGATGGATCTTTGGGCTCACTCATTTTTGAAAAGTTTGAGACATGCGAACCATGTCTATTGGTGTATATGTATGAAGACACTCCATGCAAATGGACCGTTTGGACTCACTTGTTTTTGAATCACTTGAGACATGCAAATCATACCACATGGGCAAGATGACTAAAAGCCTCGGTTTCAGTAAAATGGAACTAGAAAGCAACTTGTTGAAAGTAATACATTTTGATGTGTACAGTCCAATGGGTGCTGAGGCGTGTAGTGGATATCGTTATGTTCTTACGTCACAGATGATTTGAGTAGATGTTGAGTACATTTACTTGATGAATCACGAGTCTGAATTATTGAAAGGTTCAAGTAATTTTAGTGTGAAGTTGAAAGATCGTCGTGACGAGAGGATAAAAGATCTATGATATGATCATAGAGATGAATATCTTAATTACGAGTTTGGCACAAAATTAAGACATTGTGGAAATTGTTTCACAACTGATACAACCTGGAACACCATAGTGTGATGGTGTGTCCGAACATCATAACTGCACCCTATTGGATATGATGCATACCATGATGTCTCTTATCGAATTACCACGATAGTTTATGGGTTAGGCATTAGAGACAACCACATTCACTTTAATAGGGTACCACATAATTCCGATGAGATGACACCGTATGAACTATGGTTTAGAGAAACCTAAGCTGTCATTTCTTAAAAGTTTGGGGCTGCGACGCTTATGTGGAAAAGTTTCAGGCTGATAAGCTTGAACCCAAAGCGGATAAATGCATCTTCATAGGACACCCAAAACAGTTGGGTATACCTCCTGTCTCAGATTCGAAAGCAATAAGGGATTGTTTCTAGAATCGGGTCCTTTCTCGAGGAAAAGTTTCTCTTGAAAGAATTGAGTGGGAGGATGGTGGAGACTTGATGAGGTTATTGAACCGTCACTTCAACTAGTGTATAGCAGGGCACAAAGAGTTGTTCCTGTGGCACCTACACCAATTGAAGTGGAAGCTTATGATATTGATCATGAGACTTCAGATCAAGTCACTCCCAAACCTCGTAGGATGACAAGGATGCGTACTACTTCAGAGTGGTACGTAATCCTGTCTTGGAAGTCATGTTGCTAGACAACAATGAACCTACGAGCCATGGAGAAGCGATGGTGGGCCTGGATTCCGATAAATGGCTCGAGGCCATATAATCCGAGAGAGGATCCATATATGGAAACAAAGTGTAGACTTTGGAAGAACTACTTGATGGTTGTAAGGCTGTTAGGTACATATGGATTTTAAAAGGAAGACAGACAATGATGGTAAGTGTCACCATTGAGAAAGCTCGACTTGTCGTTAAGATGTTTCCCGACAAGTTCAAGGGGTTGACTACGATGAGACTTTCTCACACGTAGCGATGCTAAAAGTCTGTTGGAATTATATTAGTGATTACTGCATTATTTATGAAATCTTGCAGATAGGATGTCAAAACATTGTTTCCTCGACGATTTTCTTGAGGAAAGGTTGTATGTGATACAACCGGAAGGTTTTGTCAATCCTGAAAGATGCTAATAAGTATGCAAAGCTCCAGCAATCCTTCTAAGGACTGGAGTAAGCATCTCGGAGTTGGAATGTATGCTTTGATGAGATGATCAAAGATTTTGGTGTATACAAAGTTTATGAGAAACTTGTATTTCCAAAGAAGTGAGTGGGGGCACTATAGAATTTCTGATGAGTATATGTTGTTGACATATTGTTGATCAAAAATGACGTAGAATTTGTGGAAAGCATATAGGGTTATTTGAAAAGTGTTTTTCAATGGAAAGCCTGGATTAAGCTACTTGAGTATTGAGCATCAAGATCTATAAGGATAGATCAAAACGCTTAATGGTACTTTCAAATGAGCACATACCTTGACATGATCTTGAAGGTGTTCAAGATGGATCAGTCAAAGAAGGAGTTCTTGCCTGAGTTGTAAGGTACGAAGTTAAGACTTAAAGCTCGACCACGGCAGAACAGAGAGAAAGGACGAAGGTCGTCCCCTATGCTTAGACATAGGCTCCACAGTATGCTATGCTATGTACCGCACCTGATGTGTGCCTTTCCACATGTCTGGCTAGAGGGTACGAAGGTGATCTAGGAGTAGATCACCAGATAGCGGTCAAAATTATCCTTAGAGGAATAAGGATATGTTTCTCGGTTATGGAGGTGATAAAGAGTTCGACGTAAAGAGTTACGTCGATGCAAGCTTAACACCTATCCGGATAGCTCTGAGTAGAGATACCGGATACGTATAATGGAGCAACAATTTAGAATAGCTCCAAGTAGAACAGTTATTTGGAATAGCTCCAAATGTAGCATAGTAGTTGCATCTACAAGATGACATAGAAATTTGCGAAGTACATACGGATCTGAATGTTGCATACCCGTTGACTAAAACCTCTCTCACAAGCAACATGATCAAACCCAGAACTCTTTGAGTGTTAATCCCATAGTCATGTGAACTAGATTATTGACTCTAGTAAACTCTTTGGATGTTGGTCACATGGTGATGTGACCTGTGAGTGTTAATCACATGGCGATGTGAACTAGATTATTGACTCTAGTGCAAGTGGGAGACTGTTGGAAATATGCCCTAGAGGCAATAATAAATTAGTTATTATTATATTTCCTTGTTCATGATAATCGTTTATTATCCATGCTAGAATTGTATTGATAGGAAACTCAGATACATGTGTGGATACATAGACAACACCATGTCCCTAGTAAGCCTCTAGTTGACTAGCTCGTTGATCAATAGATGGTTACGGTTTCCTAACCATGGACATTGGATGTCGTTGATAACGGGACCACATCATTAGGAGAATGATGTGATGGACAAGACCCAATCCTAAGCATAGCACTAGATCGTGTAGTTCGTATGCTAAAGCTTTTCTGATGTCAAGTATCATTTCCTTAGACCATGAGATTTTGCAACTCCCGGATACCGTAGGAATACTTTGGGTGTGCCAAACGTCACAACGTAACTGGGTGGCTATAAAGGTACACTACAGGTATCTCCGAAAGTGTCTGTTGGGTTGGCACGAATCGAGACTGGGATTTGTCACTCCGTGTGACGGAGAGGTATCTCTGGGCCCACTCGGTAGGACATCATCATAATGTGCACAATGTGATCAAGGATGATCACGGGATGATGTGTTACGGAACGAGTAAAGAGACTTGCCGGTAACGAGATTGAACAAGGTATCGGGATTCCGACAATCGAATCTCGGGCAAGTATCGTACCACTAGACAAAGGGAATTGTATACGGGATTGATCGAATCCTCGACATCGTGGTTCATCCGATGAGATCATCGTGGAACATGTGGGAGCCAACATGGGTATCCAGATCCCGCTGTTGGTTATTGACCGGAGAATGTCTCGGTCATGTCTGCATGGTTCCCGAACCCGTAGGGTCTACACACTTAAGGTTCGATGACGCTAGGGTTATAAAGGAAGTTTGTATGTGGTTACCGAATGTTGTTCGGAGTCCCGGATGAGATCCCGGACGTCACGAGGAGTTCCGAAATGGTCCGGAGGTAAAGATTTATATATGGGAAGTCCTGTTTTGGTCACCGGACAAGTTTCGGGGTCACTGGTATTTTACCGGGACCACCGGAAGGGTCCCGAGGGTCCACCGGGTGGGGCCACCTGCCCCGGGGGGCCACATGGGCTGTAGGGGTGTGCGCCTTGGCCTATATGGGCCAAGGGCACCAGCCCCAAGAGGCCCATGCGCCAAGAGATAAGGAAAGGAAGAGTCCTAAAGGGGGAAGGCACCTCCTAGGTGCCTTGGGGAGGAGGGACTCCTCCCTAGCCGCACCCTTCCTTGGAGGAAGGGCCAAGGCTGCGCCCCCCCTCTCCCTTGCCCCTATATATATGTGGGGGTGGGAGGGCAGCCATACCAATGTTCTTGGCCTTTGGTGCAGCCCTTCCCCTCTCCCAAGTCCTTCTCCTCTCCCGTGGTGCTTGGCGAAGCCCTGCAGGATTGCCACGCTCCTCCACCACCACCACGCCGTTGTGCTGCTGCTGGATGGAGTCTTCCACAATCTCTCCCTCTCTCCTTGCTGGATCAAGGCATGGGAGACGTCACCGGGCTGTACGTGTGTTGAACGCGGAGGTGCCGTCCGTTCGGCACTAGGATCTCCGGTGATTTGGATCACGATGAGTACGACTCCTTCAACCCCGTTCTCTTGAACGCTTCCGCATAGCGATCTACAAGGGTATGTAGATGCACTCTCCTTCCCCTCGTTGCTGGTTTCTCCATAGATAGATCTTGGTGACACGTAGTAAAATTTTGAATTTCTGCTACATTCCCAACACATGCATATGCATGCAGGGGTGGTGTGTTATTTGAATAAGCAACGCACATCCTTGACATGGCACGTGCCTCACAAACCACACACACGGGCGGGAACATCGAGGACCGGCTGCTTTCATTCCCGAGACAGAGTCTTCGGTGGGCGATCCTGTGACAGAACGGGCCTAGACTTCGTCTGTCATCTCGCGATGACATGCACTAATGCGAAGAAGCAGTTATTCTCCATGGCCCACCCCCTCTAGGCGCCGAACAACGCCCTAGACCGCCGGGGCCAACGGATGGGTGCTCGATATGGAGACCGCCTGAGGGGGGAGGGCACCCCTACATGCGTGTGGCCCATGCATATGCATGCAGGGGTGGTGTGCTATTTGAATAAGCAACGCACTTCCTTGACGTGGAATGTGCCTCACAAACCACAACAGGCCTAGACTTGGCCTGTCATCTCGCGATGACATGCACTAACATGAAGAAGTAGTTATTCCCCGTGGCCTACCCCCTCTAGGTGCCGAACAACGCCCTAGACCGCCAGGGCCACCGGAGCAACATGACCAGCACTTCATGCACAAAACGGACACATTCCGACACCATTAATAAAAAAAACACTGGCATCCACCATTAATAAGAAGGCTATCACTTTGAATGTGCTCTGCTTGAGACAGGTGAACATTCAAAGTGATAGTCCATCTCCTTAACAAGGGTGTAATGGATACCGAAGCTTACTGCATCTGGACTATCCCACTATTTAAATAGGTTTTGTTGCTTGTCTCTAGGCAAGGTGGGACTAAACTTTGATGGTGCCCTGATCATTATAGAGAGCTACTCTCGGAAAAGGTAGCCATTGCCGAGAGCCGAGAGTAGGCCCTCGGTAACCACTGCTCTACCGAGAGTCCTCTCGGCATAACTGCAACAGCCAAGTGCCTTCAACTCCCAGCGCATGCCTCTTTGCCGAGTGCCGCCCTCGGTAAAATTTTGTTCCCAGTTCTATTCATACTGTTTTTTGCTTGAGTTGGTGCAGCAAAAACATTTATACAATACTCAAACTTGCATTTCAAGTCACACAGGTTAACAATAAACTCACATAAGCATTAATCCATAAATAGTTCACACAAGCTTCATTTCAAATCACAAAGTAGCTCTTTAGTACAAGTGCCTACTTACTAATTAAACAACAAAGTGGTCTACATGCATGCACCATATGATAAAAATCAACACCACAATTATGACAAACTGAAAGGGAATTATGAAGTTCTTCAACCCACTGAACCAGCTAAGCCGTGTCTGGCTTGCACCATTGCGTAATTCTGTTTTTCTCTTTTGCTTAAGCAAATACTGATTGTAATGATACTCTGTCATCTCTCTGTTGTTGAATGAGGCGAAGGAGTTGCCTTCGTAATGAAGTATTTGATCATTGCATTCCGACCATGAATTGTAGACTCCTGGACATCGTCCTCTGTACACCACATTGATGGGGAACGTAGCAGAAATTCAAAATTTTCCTACGTGTCACCAAGATCTATCTATGGAGAGACCAGCAACGAGGGGAAGGAGAGTGCATCTACATACCCTTGTAGATCGCTAAGCGGAAGCGTTCAAGAGAACGGGGTTGAAGGAGTTGTACTCGTCGTGATCCAAATCACCGGAGATCCTAGTGCCGAACGGACGGCACCTCCGCGTTCAACACACGTACAGCCCGGTGACGTCTCCCATGACTTGATCCACCAAGGAGAGAGGGAGAGGTTGAGGAAGACTCCATCCATCAGCAGCACAACGGCGTGGTGGTGGTGGAGGAGCGTGGCAATCCTGCAGGGCTTCGCCAAGCACCACGGGAGAGGAGAAGGACTTGGGAGAGGGGAGAGGGCTGCGCCAGAACATTGGTATGGCTGCCCTCCCACCCCCCACATATATATAGGGGCAAGGGAGAAGGGGGGGGGGGCGCAGCCTTGGCCCTTCCTCCAAGGAAGGGTGCGGCTAGGGAGGAGTCCCTCCTCCCCAAGGCACCTAGGAGGTGCCTTCCCCCTTTAGGACTCTTCCTTTCCTTATCTCTTGGCGCATGGGCCTCTTGGGGCTGGTACCCTTGGCCCATATAGGCCAAGGCGCACACCCCTATAGCCCATGTGCCCCCCGGGGCAGGTGGCCCCACCCGGTGGACCCCCGGGACCCTTCCGGTGGTCCCAGTACAATACCGGTGACCCCGAAACTTGTCCGATGACCAAAACAGGACTTCCCATATATAAATCTTTACCTCCGGACCATTCCGGAACTCCTCGTGACGTCCGGGATCTCATCCGGGACTCCGAACAACATTCGGTAACCACATACAAACTTCCTTTATAACCCTAGCGTCATCGAACCTTAAGTGTGTAGACCCTACGGGTTCGGGAGACATGCAGACATGACCGAGACGTTCTCCGGTCAATAACCAACAGCGGGATCTGGATACCCATGCTGGCTCCCACATGTTCCACGATGATCTCATCGGATGAACCACGATGTCAAGGACTTAATCAATCCCGTATACAATTCCCTTTGTCTATCGGTACGATACTTGCCCGAGATTCGATCGTCGGTATCCCGATACCTTGTTCAATCTCGTTACCGGCAAGTCTCTTTACTTGTTCCGTAACACATCATCCCGTGATCAACTCCTTGATCACATTGTGCACATTATGATGATGTCCTACCGAGTGGGCCCAGAGATACCTCTCCGTCTACACGGAGTGACAAATCCCAGTCTCGATTCGTGCCAACCCAACAGACACTTTCGGAGATACCCGTAGTGTACCTTTATAGCCACCCAGTTATGTTGTGACGTTTGGCACACCCAAAGTATTCCTATGGTATCCGGGAGTTGCACAATCTCATGGTCTAAGGAAATGATACTTGACATTAGAAAAGCTTTAGCATACGAACTACATGATCTAGTGCTATGCTTAGGATTGGGTCTTGTCCATCACATCATTCTCCTAATGATGTGATCCCATTATCAACGACATCCAATGTCCATGGTTAGGAAACCGTAACCATCTATTGATCAACGAGCTAGTCAACTAGAGGCTTACTAGGGACATGGTGTTGTCTATGTATCCACACATGTATCTGAGTTTCTGTCAATACAATTCTAGCATGAATAATAAACGATTATCATGAACAAGGAAATATAATAATAATCAATTTATTATTGCCTCTAGGGCATATTTCCAACAGTCTCCCCACTTCATCTACAAAAGAAAAAGAAATAAGGCACATCATACATAATCAACATAAGCATTCATCACTCATACAATCAAAAGCATCGCAAGTGGCCATCCAAGTCCATATCAGGAGGTACATAACTATACCACTAAATCAACGTCAAACTATCTAGGTGACTACTCCGAGGTGTAGTCGGTGAAACCAGTGATCGTCGAGTCAGAGCACGTGGGGGCATCCCCCACAGTGGAGGACCAAGCATCGTCGGGAATGATGGTCGGTGGACTCAATGGCTCCTTGCATGGTGGAGCCTTGCCCCCCTTAGCTGGGGGATTTTTCTTGGCGAGATCCACAAAAAACTTCATTAGGATCAGCTGTGGGTTCTTCTCAAGGAGTTCCTCCAAGCGGTCCTCGGAGCTCTTCTTCGTGTCCGTGAAGTCGACCCTAATGGAAGCTTCGTCGTTGGAGGAGGCCATAGCCAAAAAATCGATCGATGCTAAGACCTTTCATCACACAACGGAAAATAACATAAGAATCAAACATGAAAGATATAACATGAAGAGCTCACGTAGATCTACCGCCATCATCAAAAGTCGATTTTCTTCCTCCAAGAACAACTCTCAGTGACACTCTATCACGTATATACGGTGGACACTCTCGCTGGTGGTGGTATATATGGTGGACACTCTCTCACGGGTATTTCAACTTTCGGTGATGGTTGAGCTGGGTGAGCCCCTCGTGCGTTATCAAGATATAACATGAGGAGCTCACACAGATCAACCGTCATCGCTCAAAAGTTGATTTTTCTTCCTCCAAGAACAACTCTCATCAACACTCTCTCACGTATATACGGTGGACACTCTCGCTGGTGGTGGTATATATGGTGGACACTCTCTCACGGGTATTTCAAGTTTTGATGATGTTTGAGCTGGGTGAGCCCCTCGCGCGTTATCAAGATATAACATGAGGAGCTCACACAAATCAACCGTCATCGCTGAAAAGTTGATTTTTCTTCCTCCAAGAACAAATCTCATCGACACTATCTCACATATCTCATCGGTCACATCCGCACATAGCATCCATGCATACAACATTATTACAATTATCTACATTTTTTCTTTTGAAAAAATGTATCTACATGGCATCCATCCATCTATCAATCCATCCATCTATCTATGCACCCATCTATCAATCCATCCATCTATCTATGCATCCATCTATCAATCCATCCATCTATCTATGTGTGACGCCCCAAGACCGGAGCTTCAGATGCCTTCCATGTTTCCGAGTGTTGTCGGGTGATTCATTCTGGTTCGTTGCATCATGTCATAAGTCTTTTTGCATCATAACTAAATAACCGTAGCTCCAAATTTAACAAACTTTATATGTAAATGGGGTATAATTTTGCCTAGTTTATCATGGTGACATTGTTTTGCATGCCTAACAACTCTAAAATATGGTTTAGGGCAGAACAGGACCTAACCTAATATATGCACATGAGGAGTTTCCGGACTTGTTGTTTTGTTGTTCCGGCCTCATTTAAACTTGACTAGATGGGTAGTTTTCATTTTCTTCACCCTCTTGCCATGTTTAACAACATTTAATATTGTTGGGTACATAAACGAGATCGAACTAAATAATTGATGTGGTGTTCCCTCAATATGCAACTCGTTTCATATTGAGCTCCACTTAATTTGTAGGGTTGTTTGTGCACTTTGCCATGCCATGCATATTTAAACCGGACATGCATCAAACTTGGTTGTGCATCATGCCATGTTATGTGGTGGTTGTTTACTATGTTGTGTGCTTCTTTCCGGTGTTGCTTCTTCGGGTTGTTTCCGGTAACGTTGCATTGTGAGGATCCGTTCGACTACGCCCGTTTGTCTTCTTCATGGACTCGTTCTTCTTCCTTGCGGGATTTTAGGCAAGATGATCATACCCTCGAAATCACTTCTATCTTTGCTTTCTTAGTTGCTCGCTCTTTTGCTATGCCTATGCTGCGATACCTACCACTTTCTTATCATGCCTCCTAATTTGTTGAACCAAGCCTCTAACCCACCTTGTCCTAGCAAACCTTTGTTTGGCTATGTTACCGCTTTGCTCAGCCCCTCTTATAGCGTTGTTAGTTGCAGGTGAAGATTGAAGTTTGTTCCTTGTTGGAACATGGAGATGTTGTTCCTTGTTGGAACATGTTTACTTGTTGGGCTATCACAATACCTCTTATTTAATTAATGCATCTATATACTTGGTAAAGGGTGGAAGGCTCGGCCTTATGCCTGGTGTTTTGTTCCACTCTTGCCGCCCTAGTTTCCGTCATATCGGCGTTATGTTCCCGGATTTTGCGTTCCTTACGCGGTTGGGTAATAATGGGAACCCCTTGACAGTTCGCCTTGAATAAAACTCCTCCAGCAAAGCCCAACCTTGGTTTTACCATTTGCACTAACAACCTACCACCTTCCCTTGGGTTCTGCAGACTCAAGGGTCATCTTTATTTTAACCCCCCCGGGCCAGTGCTCCTCTCAGTGTTGGTCCGAACTGAGCTGCCTGCGGGGCCACCTCGGGGCAACTTGAGGTTTGGTTTTACTCGTAGCTAGTCTCATCTGAGTGTGCCCTGAGAACGAGATATGTGCAGCTCCTATCGGGATTTGTCGGCACATTCGGGCGGTGTTGCTGGTTTAGTTTTACCTTGTTGAAATATCTTATAACCGGGATTCCGAGTCTGATCGGGTCTTCCCGCTAGAAGGTCTATTCCTTTGTTGACCGTGAGAGCTTGTCATGGGCTATGTTGGGACTCCCCTGCAGGGATTTGAACTTTCGAAAGCCGTGCCCGCGGTTATGGGCAGATGGGAATTTGTTAATGTCCGGTTGTAGAAAACCTGAAGTTGACCTTAATTAAAATGCATCAACCGCATGTGTAACCGTGATGTTCTCTTTCCGGCGGAGTCCGAGAAGTGAACACGGTGTTGGAGTTATGTTTGACGTAGGTTGTTTAGGATCACTTCTTGATCATAGTTTCTCGACCATGTTTGCCTTCTCTTCTCGCTCTCATTTGCGTATGATTATCCACCATATATGCTAGTCGCTTGCTGCAGCTCCACCTCATACCTTTACCTTACCCTTAAGCTTAAATAGTCTTGATCGCGAGGGTGCGAGATTGCTGAGTCGCCGTGACTCATAGATACTTCCAAAACCAGCTTGCAGGTGCCGTTGAACCGTGTAGATGATGCAACCAAGCTCAAGGAGGAGCTCGATGCAGATCTTGTCCTTTGTGTTGTTTCGTTCTAGTTGATCAGTAGTGGAGCCCAGTTGGGGTCGATCGGGGACCTTGTCGCATTTGGGGTTCTTCTTTTATTTTGGTTCCGTAGTCGGACCTTGATTGTATTTGGATGTTGTAATGCTTTATTCATGTAATTGTGTGAAGTGGCGATTGTAAGCCAACTATGTATCTCTTTCCCTTATGTATTACATGGGTTGTGTGAAGATTACCTCACTTGCTACATTGCTTTCAATGCGGTTATGCCTCTAAGTTGTGCTTCGACACGTGGGAGATATAGCCGCATCGAGGGCGTTACAAGTTGGTAATCAGAGCCTTCCCCGACCTTAGGAGCCCCCACTGCTTGATCAGATTAGCGGATGAGTTGAGTCTAGAAAAATGTTTTGAGTCATTTAGGAATTATATATCGGAGAGTTTAGGAATTCTTTTTACTCCCCAGTCCCTTCATCGCTCTGGTAAGGCTTCCTGACGTAGAGTTTTGACTCTTCTCTTCTCAAATTTCATTAAAATTTTTTTAGGATCACGCGGGTATCTTGGAATCGTTCCGATGGTTTTGTGATGAGAACATTGTTCTTGGTGCCTCCTGTCATTTAGGGGTTGGGGCAGTGTCCCGGGGAGTTGAGCTCTGAGGTGTTGTCGTCACAATGCTATCGTTGCAGTTCTGGAATACCTGAGTTTAGTACGCCGACATCGAAAATCTCCTTTATGCAGTTCATTGGTGAGATAACCTCGACGCCACCCAGTACTGGGCGGGAGTTCGGGAGTATTGCCATAACTTGTATAACGGATGCTTTTCGAAGGTTGAGGTAGATGATTTCCGAAGGTTTCTTGGTTATGTGTTGAAGGATGGATACAGCTGGATGTAGGATTTGCTAGTTTTGGGTGAGATATTATGCTTCCCCTGCATCCCCAACACCTGATTGCATAACTGGGAAAGTTTCGGGAGTTTATAAGTGGGAATTCAAGTAGCTCTTAGGATATCTTTCCGACAGATGTATGCTATGAAATTGGGGTTCGACGTCTAGTGGTCCGCCTATCCACGGTTGGTTTTACAGTGGTCTCGTTGTGTCTTAAAGAGTCCTTGGCTATGCCGACTCGGGGATGCTTTGTATGTCATGTGCACTGCCTTGTACATGATGGTGCTATACGATCGAGCCCGTGTAGGCCCCACCACGAAAACTTCGGACGAAATCTCTATCATATGTTTGTTCCGCTTATTCTGCAATCCAATCCTTTGTTTTGTTTCGAGTTGTGGTATTCGAGTTGCTTCGAAGTCAAATGTTGATTCCATACCCTTTCCCAAATGGTGTTCTCATATTCCTATGGGAATACTAATCCTTCATGATAATCGAGATTGTCATGCCAATTTCTTTTCACCGGCGTGTTTCTCTTCAAGTGGATCCGATCATTTCAACATCCGCAAGATCAACTCAAGTCTTCTCAACGATGTCCATTTCATCCATACCAAGTTGTCTTTGTTTTCCCACCCTCCCACCCTTGTTTCTTCAAGGACTCAGATTTCTTAATCAAGTATCTTTTTATTCATGTGAAGTCTCTCCATCCTTTTCCTTCATGTTCTCATCCGGTGATCCTCATGAAGATACTAACGGAGCATCTAATTCATCATTCTTCGTTTCTTTTATCTTCTCCGGTGGTTTCAAGTCAATCTTTGTTGATCTTACCCTTTTTCCTCATTTCAATACCTTCTCATACCGGTGCACCTCATAATAATTTACTTCTCGCTATTTAATTGTTCCGGAGTGCTCAAGATATCTCGAAGATTCGTGTTTTCCACTCTGCTTTCGTTCAAGCTCTTTCGAGGATGTTATATCATTCAAGCCATTTAATTCAACCGGTGCATTCTCTCTTTTAAATCGTTCAACGGTGTTTCTTTTGAGTGGGCACTAACCCACAGGTCTTTTTTCCAGGATCTTACCTGACTCTTCTAATTTTCCCGGAGTTATTCTCATTTCTTTTTCAAAAGTTTGACATAAGTGTTGGGGAACGTAGTAATTTCAAAATTTTCCTACGCACACGCAAGATCATGGTGATGCATAGCAACGAGAGGGGAGAGTGTTGTCTACGTACCCTCGTAGACCGAAGCGGAAGCGTTGACGCAACATAGAGGAAGTAGTCGTACGTCTTCCCGATCTGACCGATCCAAGCACCGTTACTCCAGTACCTCCGAGTTCTTAGCACACGTACAGCTCGATGACGCTCCCCGGGCTCTGATCCAGCAAAGCTTCGGGGATGAGTTTCGTCAGCACAACGGCGTGGTGACGATGATGATGTACTACCGACGCAGGGCTTCGCCTAAGCACTACAACGATATGACCGAGGTGGAATATGGTGGAAGGGGGCACCGCACACGGCTAAGGAACAATCACGTTGATCAATTTGTGTGTCTATGGGGTGCCCCTTGCCTCAGTATATAAAGGATGGAGGAGGAGGAGGCCGGCCAAGGCTTGGTGCGGCCAGGATGTGGAGTCCTACTAGGATTCCAAGTCCTAGTAGGAGTCCACCAAGAGGGGAGGAAGGGAGAAGGAAGTGGAGGAGAAGGAAAGGTGGCCGGCCCCCTTTTCCCTAGTCCAATTCGGACTAGAGGGGAGGGGGGGCGCAACAGCCCCTTGGCCCTTTCTCCTCTTTCCACTAAAGCCCATCAAGGCCCATTGCTTCTCCCGTAACTACCCGGTACTCCGAAAAATACCCGAATCACTCTGAACCTTTCCGATGTCTGAATATAGTCGTCCAATATATCGATCTTTACGTCTCGACCATTTCGAGACTCCTCGTCATGTCCCCGATCTCATCTGGGACTCCGAACTCCTTAGGTACATCAAAACTCATAAACTCATAATGTAACTGTCATCGAAACCTTAAGCGTGCGGACCCTATGGTTCAAGAACAATGTAGACATGACCGAGACACGTCTCCGGTCAATAAACAATAGAGGGACCTGGATGCCCATATTGGCTCCTACATATTCTACGAAGATCTTTATCGGTCAGACCGCATAACAACATACATTGTTCCCTTTATCATCGGTATGTTACTTGCCCGAGATTCGATCGTCGGTATCCAATACCTAGTTCAATCTCGTTACCGTAAAGTCTCTTTACTCGTTCCGTACTACATCATCTCGCAACTAACTCATTAGTTGTAATGCTTGCACGGCTTATGTGATGTGCATTACCGAGAGGGCCCAGAGATACCTCTCCGACAATCGGAGTGACAAATCCTAATCTCGAAATACGCCAACCCAACATCTACCTTTGGAGACACCTGTAGAGCACCTTTATAATCACCCATTTACGTTGTGACGTTTGGTAGCACACAAAGTGTTCCTCCGGCAAACGGGAGTTGCATAATCTCATAGTCATAGGAACATGTATAAGTCATGAAGAAAGCAATAGCAACATACTAAACGATCGGGTGCTAAGCTAATGGAATGGGTCATGTCAATCAGATCATTCAACTAATGATGTGATCCCGTTAATCAAATAACAACTCTTTGTTCATGGTTAGGAAACATAACCATCTTTGATTAACGAGCTAGTCAAGTAGAGGCGTACTAGTGACACTCTGTTTGTCTATGTATTCACACATGTATTATGTTTCCGGTTAATACAATTCTAGCATGAATAGTAAACATTTATCATGATATAAGGAAATAAATAATAACTTTATTATTGCCTCTAGGGCATATTTCCTTCAATAAGAATGAATTATCATCAGTCAAATGCTTTTCTCCAAGATCTTTCAAATTCTTCTCATCGTTGGCTCAACCTTTCCATTCTTCATTCCGGAGTGCCTCAACAATTCATGGTGGTGTTTCTCGTCGTCATTCTCGGATTTTGAAGGCCTAAGAAGAGTTTCTCTTTAATCTTGCTCCATTCTCTTCAAGATTCATGATTCTAGCTTGTTGACATCCTCTCGTAATTGTTTTGATCGTGAAAAATTCTTTTCACCTATCCGAAGAAATTCAAGAGTCTTCTCAGTTTGTTATCCGGAGTCCATCAATTCAGGTTTATTCGTTCTCAGCTGTCAGTTATCATTCTCCTATTTTACCGGTCCTTCGTTCTAGTCATCTTTAATCGGCTCGTGATCTCTTCGTTCTCATGTTTCTAAATCCTCTCAAGCATCTTCGTTCATTTTATAATTCTTCCCGGTGCTTCTTTATTTTTCTTCTTCGTTCATTTTCAATTCTTACGGTGGTTCGTTCAAGAGTGCTTCTCTTTTGCTACCATATCAATTTAGTTATTGTTTCTATCCTACCGGTGGTTTGTTGAAGATTTTCTCAAGTTTATGCGTTATCTCTCTTAATCTTTTCTACGAGAATAAGTAATATGCCAAATCCGTTGATTGTCATCAATTTAAATTGGTGAAGGATAAGCATAATGTAATTCTTACTCTTGCTTCATCCAAGTGATTTAATTCCTTATTCCGGAGTGGTTCATTATACATATTCTTGGTTTCAAGTGCTCATCTTTCTTTTTCCCAGAGTTCCAACCTTTTGCAATTACATCTCCACGGAGATTCATGTAAATCATTGCGAGACTTCAATCTTATTCTCTTCATCATTCAAGTATTTTGGATAATTCTTTTATTACCGGAGTTCTTCATGAAGGTTCTACATGATGGTTCATTAAGGATTTAATCCCTTCTCAAAGTGTTCATTGAGATTCTTTTCAAAGGAGCTCAAGCTTTCTTCATCTTGCTATCCGAAGTGCATTTCTTTCTACCATATTATTGGAGATGGTTTTATGTCATTCTTGATAATTTGAGCTCATGATTCATGATTCACATGTTGTTAAGAGTGAGCTATTTTAAAGCCATCAATCTCGTCATTGGAATTATCTTGGGCTATATTTCACCTAAAACCGTCCCTAAGGATTGTCGCTATTTATGGTGCTCATATAAGACCCAAGTTCTTCTTTCATCCTTCTGGAGAAATAAGTTTCTCGTCTCCTTGTTCTTATCAATCCAATTCTTTTTCCCGTGAGTGGCAGGTTGTCACCTCATAATCGGAGATGTATACCATAAGACCATATCAAGCTTATTCTTTTTGTTGTTTTTTTCCAACAACTCCGTTCTAGCATTTGTTGTAAGCGTGCTCCCTCAAGATCCTGTTTCCCTTCGCTCATTCCATTCTATTCTTTTGTTCCGGAGTCATGGTGATGTTTTCTCTTTTCTCTCATCATCTTGGATAGTGTTCTTTTTGCGCCTATCCTTTTAACCGGAGTGTTGTGCCCTTTTGCTCAAGTTCTTTTCGCCTTAACAAGCCTTGCACCGCAGACTAAGGCATAGCCTAGTGGTGGGAAGGGGCTGATGCCTTCCCACCCACCCAGGTTCAAGGCATGGTACTTGCAATTTGGGTTTGTTGCACCAATTACACTGTAGGGGGTTCCCTTACAGTCTTTCTGTCAAAAAAAAACAAGCCTTGCACCTCTTTTCAATCGAAGTGCTGCCCGAAGTTGTTCTTCCTTGTTCCACTTTTCTAATGGAGTGTTTTCAACTTTGTTCATCTTAGTTGCATTCTTTCTTTCCATTTGACCAACCTTTCAAGGTTCTTTGGTTTCACTCGTTTGTCAACGGAGCAACTTAGTTTTTACCTCTTCTCTTTCTCTTCCGTTTTTCCCTCCGGCGCCATTCTAGATCTCGGGACGAGATCCTCTCGTAGTGGTGGAGTGTTGTGACGCCCCAAGACCGGAGCTTCAGATGCCTTCCATGTTTCCGAGTGTTGTCGGGTGATTCATTCTGGTTCGTTGCATCATGTGCATTGCATCATGTCATCATATCATCATGTCATAAGTCTTTTTGCATCTCAACTAAATAATTTGTGTGTATCTTTGGTCCTTTTAAATCGAGGGAATTCACATGGTGATTCTCTTTATAACTTATCCTCCCGATATTAGGGAGCTATATTAAATATTCCATTTTCGGAATCACTCATGAATACACTTGCAAATAATCACATGTCTTTTCTTCTTCGAGTTTGCTCCTCAAACTTCGCCCATAAATTCTTTTATCTTTTTCCGAAGCTCCACTAAAAATCTGAATACTTTTGGACTCTTCATTACCTTGAACTTATTCAAACCATTTGAATCAAATTCAAATGGATTTGAATTTAGATATCTCAATCATGGCCTTTTCTATTTTCCCGGAACAAGCACATTTTGTGAGTCCGGGAAAATTATCTGCGTGTCCAACTTCTTCCCCTAACCCCCTCTTTCTTTTCTTTCTTAATCTCTGTTTTTTCCTTTTTCTTTTTCTTTTAGTAAGGAGAGAGGAGCCTAGCCAGGCCTTTTTCCCTCTCCACGGGGCTGGCCTCTAATGTCATCCACCGGCCCATCTACTTCCAGCCGCAGCCCACACCCCACCTAACCCTAGGCCCAGCGCACCCCTCTCCTCGCCGTTGTGGGCCGAAGCCCATGGGTGAGGCCACACCCCAGCATTTCCCTTTTTTTACCTGTTGGGCCGGCCTGCCAGTTTTGGCCCGCGTGTGTTTTTTTTAGCGTCTGCGAATTTTTTCTTTTATCCAGTTAAATAGTTTTGCAGAAAAACCCTCATACTTCATGCATTTAATAACTTCTCAACCGTGCATCGGATTAAAACAGTTTATATATGAAATATGCGTAGTTTTTCATCTAGTTTCATAATATGTCTTTTCCATCCATGTTGGAAATGCTTAAAATTCTGTTTGTGTATTTTTTGTCCATATGCCATGCTAAAATGCTTTAAATCATAACTAAATAACCGTAGCTCCAAATTTAACAAACTTTACATGTAAATGTGGTATAATTTTGCCTAGTTTATCATGGTGACATTGTTTTGCATGCCTAACAACTCTAAAATATGGTTTAGGGCAGAACAGGACCTAACCTAATATATGCACATGAGGAGTTTCCGGACTTGTTGTTTTGTTGTTCCGGCCTCATTTAAACTTGACTAGATGGGTAGTTTTCATTTGCTTCACCCTCTTGCCATGTTTAACAACATTTAATATTGTTGGGTACATAAACGAGATCGAACTAAATAATTGATGTGATGTTCCGTCAATATGCAACTCGTTGCATATTAAGCTCCACTTAATTTGTAGGGTTGTTTGTGCACTTTGCCATGCCATGCATATTTAAACCGGACATGCATCATACTTGGTTGTGCATCATGCCATGTTATGTGGTGGTTGTTTACTATGTTGTGTGCTTCTTTCCAGTGTTGCTTCTTCGGGTTGTTTCCGGTAACGTTGCATTGTGAGGATCCGTTCGACTACGCCCGTTTGTCTTCTTCATGGACTCGTTCTTCTTCCTTGCGGGATTTCAGGCAAGATGATCATACCCTCGAAATCACTTCTATCTTTGCTTGCTTAGTTGCTCGCTCTTTTGCTATGCCTATGCTGCGATACCTACCACTTGCTTATCATGCCTCCTAATTTGTTGAACCAAGCCTCTAACCCACCTTGTCCTAGCAAACCATTGTTTGGCTATGTTACCGCTTTGCTCAGCCCCTCTTATAGCGTTGTTAGTTGCAGGTGAAGATTGAAGTTTGTTCCTTGTTGGAACATGGAGATGTTGTTCCTTGTTGGAACATGTTTACTTGTTGGGCTATCACAATACCTCTTATTTAATTAGTGCATCTATATACTTGGTAAAGGGTGGAAGGCTCGACCTTATGCCTGGTGTTTTGTTCCACTCTTGCCGCCCTAGTTTCCGTCATATTGGCGTTATGTTCCCAGATTTTGCGTTCCTTACGCGGTTGGGCAATAATGGGAACCCCTTGACAGTTCGCGTTGAACAAAACTCCTCCAGCAATGCCCAACCTTGGTTTTACTATTTGCACTAACCAGCTACCACCTTCCCTTGGGTTCTGCAGACTCAAGGGTCATCTTTATTTTAACCCCCCGGGCCAGTGCTCCTCTGAGTGTTGGTCCGAACTGAGCTGCCTGCGGGGCCACCTCGGGGCAACTTGAGGTTTGGTTTTACTCGTAGCTAGTCTCATCTGAGTGTGCCCTGAGAACGAGATATATGCAGCTCCTATCGGGATTTGTCAGCACATTCGGGCGGTGTTGCTGGTTTAGGTTTACCTTGTCGAAATGTCTTGTAACCGGGATTCCGAGTCTGATCGGGTCTTCCCGCTAGAAGGTCTATTCCTTCATTGACCGTAAGATCTTGTCATGGGCTAAGTTGGGACTCCCCTGCAGGGATTTGAACTTTCGAAAGCCGTGCCCGCGGTTCTAGGCAGATGGGAATTTGTTAATGTCCGGTTGTAGAAAACCTGAAGTTGACCTTAATTAAAATGCATCAACCGCGTGTGTAACCATGATGGTCTCTTTCCGGTGGAGTCCGGGAAGTGAACACGGTGTTGGAGTTATGTTTGACGTAGGTTGTTTAGGATCACTTCTTGATCATAGTTTCTCGACCGTGCTTTGCCTTCTCTTCTCGCTCTCATTTGCGTATGATTATCCACCATATATGCTAGTCGCTTGCTGCAGCTCCACCTCATACCTTTACCTTACCCTTAAGCTTAAATAGTCTTGATCGCGAGGGTGCAAGATTGCTGAGTCCCCGTGACTCACAGATACTTCCAAAACCAGCTTGCAGGTGCCGTTGAACCGTGCAGATGACGCAACCAAGCTCAAGGAGGAGCTCGATGCAGATCTTGTCCTTTGTGTTGTTTCGTTCTAGTTGATCAGTAGTGGAGCCCGGTTGGGGTCGATCGGGGACCTTGTCGCATTTGGGGTTCTTCTTTTATTTTGGTTCCGTAGTCGGACCTTGATTGTATTTGGATGTTGTAATGCTTTATTCATGTAATTGTGTGAAGTGGCGATTGTAAGCCAACTATGTATCTCTTTCCCTTATGTATTACATGGGTTGTGTGAAGGTTACCTCACTTGCGACATTGCTTTCAATGCAGTTATGCCTCTAAGTCATGCTTCGACATGTGGCAGATATAGCTGCATCGAGGGCGTTACACTATGCATCCATCTATCAATCCATCCATCTATCTATGCATCCATCTATCAATCCATCTATCTATACACACATGGAGAGGAGGAGGGGGGCTCACCGGAGGGAGGAGCTCGGTGTGGTGTGGGGGGCGGCGATGGAGGGGGAACCGGTCAGTGGAGGGGCGCCGGTCGGTGGGGAGCAGAGGAGGAGGGGCGCCGGTCGATGGGGAGCTGAGAGAAGAAACAACAGGGGGGGATATGCTTAAGTAGTCGACGTCACATTTGCCGAGTGCTTGTCGGTGCTGCCCTCAGAAAAGAAATCGACTCTAGATCTAGGTTAGATGATTTACCAAGAGCGGCTCTCGGAAAATACGTCCCCTAGATCTAGGTTAGATGCTTTACGGAGAGTCACCCTCGGAAAAAGTAGATATTCCCGAGGGCCGTCAGTCGACCCTCGGTAAGTTCTGCTCTAATATTTTTTTGTCTTTGTTTTGTTTTGCACTATCTTTTTTGTATCTCATATTTCATATGCTTTTACAACCAAATTTTATAAATTCCATGATTTTGATGATTTTTTCAAAACTCAACTTTAAAGAGTGTAAAGTAAAAAAACATGAGAAGGAAGCAGTTGTTGACCGTGGGGGTAGCAATGCCACCGGAGCACCGCACCGGGCCCTCATACATGCCGTACGGTGTGGTGGCATGTCCGAAGAGGCGGCACGCGTCTCCGGGGTGTGGCCCCCCTCACGGACAGCGATGACACAGTAGTAGACGTTCTGCGGTAACGATGCGGCGTGAATATTATTAAATACTCGGAGCGCGATAAAATCATGAGTTTATGACCAAAGTTTATAAATTCCATGACTTTTGATGAATTATTTCAAAACTCAGCTTTAAAGAGTGCAAAGTAATAAACATGAGAAGAAGCAGTGGTTGACCATGGCCTACCCCCTCTCTCGGTGCCGGTCAACTTTCTAGCCGGCACCGAGAGAGAACTTTAAAGAGTGTAACATAATAAACATGAGAAGAAGCAGTTGTTGACCGTGGCCTACCCCCTTTCTCGGCGCCGGTCAACATCCTAGACCGCCGGGGCCACCGGATAGCCCATGCATATACATGCGATGGCCTTCTTTGAGAGCACAAGAAGTCTCGAGGCCAACGGCGCAACAGGACCCGCACTTCGTGCACAAACCGGACACATTCCCTCTCGATACCCATAGACTATCTTGAAGAACGGGCCTAGACTTGGTCTGTCATCTCACGATGACATGCACTAACACGGAGAAGCAGTTATTCACCGTGTACTACACCCTCTCGGTGCCGAATAATTCCCTAGCCACCGGGGCCACTAGATGGGTGCTTGATATAGAGACCGCCCGAGGGGGAATGGCACCCCTACATACGTGTGGCCCATGCATATGCATGCAGGGTGGTGTGCTATTTCAATTAGCAACGCACGTCCTTGACGTGACATGTGCCTCACAAACCACACACAAGGGTGGGAACGTCGAGGACAGGCTGTGTTTGTCCCCGAGACAGAATCTTCGGTGGGTGATCCCGTGACAGAACGAGCCTAGACTTGGTCTATCAACTCGCGATGACATGCACTAACACGGAGAAGCAGTTATTCACCATGGACTACACCCTCTCGGTGCCGAATAACGCCCTAGACCGCCGGGGCCACCGGATGGGTGCTCGATATGGAGACCGCCCGACGAGGGGGGGAGGGCAGCCCTACATGCCCGTGGCCCATGCATATGCATGCAGGGGTGTTGTGCTATTTGAATAAGCAACGCACGTCCTTGACGTGTCACGTGCCTCATAGAACAACACACACGGGCGGGAACGTCGAGGACCGGCTGCGTTCGTCCCCGAGACAGAGTCTTCGGTGGGCGATCCCATGACTGAACGGGCCTAGACTTGGTCTGTCATCTCGCTATGACATGCACTAACACGAAGAAGCAGTTATTCCCCATGGCCTACCCCCTCTAGGTGCCGAACAAGGCCCTAGACCGCCGGGGCCACCGGAGGGGTGCCGGTCTCTAGAACCGGACGAGGCCCATCCGAAGAAGAAAACACAGGACGGTAATTATGATGTGCTAAGGTTGTTTGCCAAGCATGAAAGAAAACAACAACAAAAAGTATAATACATATTATCGAGAATGGACAAGAAGGAAAGATATCTAGCTAGGTTAGATGCTTTGTCGAGAGCAACTCTCGGAAAAGGTAGCCATTACCGAGAGCCGAGAGTCGACCCTCGGTAACCACTGCTCTAATTTTTTTCCTTCCCTTTTTGTCTTTGTATTGCACTATCTTTTTTGTATCTCATATTTCATATGCTTTTATGACCAAAGTTTATAAATTCCATGACTTTTGATGAATTATTTCAAAACTCAACTTTAAAGAGTGTAAAGTAATAAACATGAGAAGAAGCAGTTGTTGACTGTGGCCTACCCCCTATCTCGGTGCCAGTCAACTTTCTAGACCGGCACCGAGAGAGAACTTTAAAGAGTGTAACGTAATAAACACGAGAAGAAGCAGTCGTTGACCGTGGCCTACCCCCTCTCTCGGTGCCGGTCAACTTCCTAGACCGCCGGGGCCACCGGATAACCCATGCATAGCCCAGGCATATACATGCGATGGCCTTCTTTGAGAGCACAAGAAGTTTCGAGGCCAACGGAGCAACAAGACCCGCACTTCCTGCACAAACCGGACACATTCTCTCTTGTTACCCATAGACTATCTCGAAGAACGGCCCTAGACTTGGTCTGTCATCTTGTGATGACATGCACTAACACGGAGAAGCAGTTATTCACCATGGACTACACCCTCTCGGTGCCGAGTAATGCCCTAACCGTCGGGGCCACCGAATGGGTGCTCGATATAGAGACTGCCCGAGGGGGTGAGGGCACCCCTACATGCGTGTGGCCCATGCATATGAATGCAGGGCTGGTGTGCTATTTGAATAAGCAACACACGTCCTCGACGTGACACGTGCCTCACAAACCACACACACGGGCGAGAACGTCGAGGACCGGCTGCGTCCGTCCCCGAGACAGAATCTTCGGTGGGTGATCCCGTAACAGAACGAGCCTAGACTTGGTCTGTCAACTCGCGATGACATGCACTCACACAGAGAAGCAGTTA
>NC_041393.1:1371286-1378781 GCF_002162155.2 Triticum dicoccoides | reverse complement strand
GGCCACCGGATGGGTGCTCGATATGGAGACCGCCCGACGAGGGGGGGGGGGGAGGGCACCCCTACATGCGCGTGGCCCATGCATACGCATGCAGGGGTGGTGTGCTATTTGAATAAGCAACGCACGTCCTAGACGTGGCACATGCCTCACAAATCACACACACGGGCGGGAACGTCGAGGACCGGCTGCGTTCGTCCCTGAGACAGAGTCTTCGGTGGGCGATCCCGTGACAGAACGGGCCTAGACTTGGTTTGTCATCTCGCGATGACATGCACTAACACGAAGATGCAGTTATTCCCCGTGGCCTACCCCCTCTAGGTGCCGAACAACGCCCTAGACCGCCGGGGCCACCGGAGGGGTGCCGGTCTCTAGAACCGGACGAGGCCCATCCGAAGAAGAAAACACAAGACGGTAATTATGATGTGCTAAGGTTGTTTGCCAAGCATGAAAGAAAACAACAACAAAAAGTATAATACATATTATCGAGAATGGACAAGAAGGAAAGATATCTTGCTAGGTTAGATGCTTTGTCGAGAGCAACTCTCGGAAAAAGGTAGCCATTACCGAGAGCCGAGAGTCGACCCTCGGTAACCACTGCTCTAATTTTTCCCCTTCTCTTTTTGTCTTTGTTTTGCACTATCTTTTTTATATCTCATATTTCATATGCTTTTACGACCAAAGTTTATAAATTCCATGACTTTTGATGAATTATTTCAAAACTCAACTTTAAGGAATCTAAAGTAATAAACATGAGAAGAAGCAGTTGTTGACCGTAGCCTACCCCCTCTCTGGGTGTCGGTCAACTTTCTAGACCGGCACCAACAGAGAACTTTAAATAGTGTAACGTAATAAACATGAGAAGAAGCAGTCGTTGACCGTGGCCTACCCCCTCTCTCGGTGCCGGTCAACTTCCTAGACCGCCGGGGCCACCAGATAGCCCATGCATAGCCCATGCATATACATGCGATGGCCTTCTTTGAGAGCACAAGAAGTTTCGAGGCCAACGGAGCAACAGGACCCGCACTTCCTGCACAAACCGGACACATTCTCTCTCGATACCCATAGACTACTCGAAGAACGGGCCTAGACTTGGTCTGTCATCTCGCGATGACATGCACTAACACAGAGAAGCAGTTATTCACCATGGACTACACCCTCTCGGTGCCGAATAATGCCCTAGCCATCAGGGCCACCATATGGGTGCTCGATATAGAGACCGCCCGAGGGGGGAGGGCACCCCTACATGCGTGTGGCCCATGCATATGAATGCAGGGGTATTGTGCTATTTGAATAAGCAACACACGTCCTTGACGTGACACGTGCCTCACAAACCACACACACGGGCGGGAACGTTGAGGACCGGCTGCGTCCGTCCCCGAGACAGAATCTTCGATGGGTGATCTCATGACAGAACGAGCCTAGACTTGGTCTGTCAACTCGCGATGACATGCACTAACACGGAGAAGCAGTTATTCACCGTGGATTACACCCTCTCGGTGCCGAATAATGCCCTAGACCGTCGGGGCCACCGGATGGGTGCTCGATATGGAGACCGCCCGACGAGGGGGGGAGGGCACCCCTACATGCACGTGGCCCATGCATATGCATGTAGGGGTGGTGTGCTATTTGAATAACCAACGCACGTCCTTGACGTGGCACGCGCCTCACAAACCACACACACGGGTGGGAACGTCGAGGACCGGCTGCGTTCGTCCCCGAGACAGAGTCTTATGTGGGCGATCCCATGACAGAACGGGCATAGACTTGGTCTGTCATCTCGCGATGACATGCACTAACACGAAGAAGCAATTATTCCCCGTGGCCTACCCCCTCTAGGTGCCTAACAACGCCTAGACCGCCGGGGCCACCGGAGGGGTGCCGGTCTCTAGAACCGGACGAGGCCCATCCGAAGAAGAAAACACAAGACGGTAATTATGATGTGCTAAGGTTGTTTGCCAAGCATGAAAGAAAACAACAACGAAAAGTATAATACATATTATCAAGAATGGACAAGAAGGAAAGATATCTAGCTAGGTTAGATGCTTTGTCGAGAGAAACTCTCGGAAACGGTAGCCATTACCGCGAGCCGAGAGTTGACCGTCGGTAACCACTGCTCTAATTTTTTCCCTTCTCTTTTTGTCTTTGTTTTGCACTATCTTTTTTATATCTCATATTTCATATGCTTTTACGAACAAAGTTTATAAACTCCATGACTTTTGATGAATTATGTCAAAACTCAACTTTAAAGAGTGTAAAGTAATAAACATGAGAAGAAGTAGTTGTTGACCGTGGCCTACCCCCTCTCTAGGTGCCGGTCGACTTTCTAGACCGGCACCGAGAGAGAACTTTAAAGAGTGTAACGTAACAAACATGAGAAGAAGCAGTCGTTGACCGTGGCCTACCCCCTCTCTCAGTGCTGGTCAACTTCCTAGACCGCCAGGGCCACCGGATAGCCCATGCATAGCCAATGCATATACATTCGATGGCCTTCTTTGAGAGCACAAGAAGTTTCGTGGCCAACGGAGCAATAGGACCCGCACTTCCTGCACAAACCAGACACATTCTCTCTCGATACCCATAGACTATCTCAAAGAACGGGCCTAGACTTGGTTTGTCATCTCATGATGACATGCACTAACACGGAGAAGCAGTTATTCAGCATGGACTACACGCTCTCGGTGCCAAAAAATGCCCTAGCCACCAGGGCCACCGGATGGGTGCTCGATATAGAGACCGCCCGAGGGGGGGAGGGCATCCCTACATGCGTGTGGCCCATGCATATGCATGCAGGGGTGGTGTGCTATTTGAATAAGCAATGCACGTCCTTGACGTGGCACGTGCCTCACAAACCACACACACGGGCGGGAATGTCGAGGACCGGCTGCGTCCGTCCCCGAGACAGAATCTTCGGTGGGTGATCCCGTGACAGAACGAGCCTAGACTTGGTCTGTCAACTCGCGATGACATGCACTAACACAATAAAATCATGAGTTTTTTACACGGCGTGGGCACATGTGCTATAGGAATGATGGTAATTTTTCATAATTTTTGGTGATGGAGAAGTATCTCATAAACTTCCCTCTCCGCGGGTTGCTCTTCGCGTGCCTACGACTCTGACCGGCAGCCTCCGGGGCCTAGCACATGCCGCCAAATCTGGCGTAGGCGGCCTCTCACAAGTCTGGAAAGTGTTGTGGCAGTTGCAAACGCCCGACACGCGTCTCCGGGGTGTGCCCCCCTCACGGATGGCGCCGCCGCCGGCACCTGGAGGAGGGAAACGGACGCGTCAAGTCTACACGGATGGGGTCTTGCTGTGGCTTTGGCCCGGATGTTGCTCCAAAGTGTTCCGATGGGCTGACCTAACACAACCATGTGCAGAGTTCCACTGGTCAAAGCCCGTCCATGCAAAGTCAAAGGGCTAGATCCCGTGGTCAAACGCTACAGAGTTAGGCGGGACGGGGGCCCATGGGGGGGTAGCAATGCCACTGGAGCACCGCACCGGCCCCTCATACATGCCGTACGGTGTGGTGGCATGTCCGAAGAGGCGGCACGCGTCTCCGGGGTGTGGCCCCCCTCACGGATGGGATCTTGCTGTGGCTTTGGCCTAGACTTGGTCTGTCATCTCGCGATGACATGCACTAACACGGAGAAGCAGTTATTCACCGTGGACTACACCCTCTCGGTGCCGATCAACGCCCTAGACTATCGGGGCCACCGGAGGGGTGCCGGTCTCTAGAACCGGGCGAGGCCCATCATTTGAAAAAGAAAACACAAGACGGTAATGATGATGTGCTAAGGTTGTTTGCCAAGCATGGAAGAAAACAACAAAACAAGTATAATACATATTATGGAGAATGCACAAGAAGGATGCTTTACCGAGAGTCACTCTCGGAAAATGCCGCCATTGCCGAGTGCTGCTGGATGACCCTCGGTAAATTCTGTCGGTGTGGCACTCGGAAAATCCCCCGAGATCTAGGTTAAGACTTTTACCGAGTGTCATTAAAAGTTGGCTCTCGGAAATGTTTCCCACCGAGCCCCCCACCGCCACCTCCACCGAGCTTGTCCACCGCCACCATCTCGGCCAAGCTTCACCGAGCACCACCGGCGCGGCATCCCCTCCACTGAGCTCTACCTCGTCCGGCATCCACCTCCCCCGCCGCCCCCCTGCCCCGTTGGTGAGCCCCCACTGTGGTCGTTTTTTTGAAATAAAAGGGGTTTCCCCCCTCTCCATTACAACAAAAGTGTCGTGGAATTGTCACGGTAGATGTCCTCGTGAAAGGACTTAGTCGCGGAGCCATCGCTACGGGTTAGCTTGAAGGGGTTAAACCGGACAAGGGGACACGAGAGTTTATACTAGTTCGGCCCCTTCGATGAAGGTAAAAGCCTACGTCTAGTTGTGATTGGTATTGCTAGGGTTTCGAAGGCCAGGGAGCGAATCCGCTTTGTCTGGCTCTCGAGTTGTTGTTCTCTCTCCCTGAACCGCCACCGGGTCACCCCTTTATATACTCAGGAGGATCCTGGCTGGTTTACAGAGTCCCGAGGCTGGCTCATACAAGTGTCCGCCTCGGTCTCCTCTTTTCTATCTTACAATGCAAATTTATACAATCATGGCAGTTTACTACCATGGGCCCTAAACCGCCTGCGGGCTCTGGGCCTCTAAGCCTCATCCGTAAAGTGCCATCTTCTAGGTTTCCTTGGGCTTCAGTATAGGTGAAGGTGAACCGGCCCCTCCTGGGCGGTTTACCCTTAGTAGTTATATCCTCAACATTAGGCCCCAGATTGATTTGAACCTGTTCATGTCAATCTTCAATCCTTAGCAAAACTACCTAAATTTCTGAAAATTCTCGTAAACCGCCATATTGTCTTCTCCCTGTGAACTTTGGTGAATCGCCATGACATCATCTTCTGTTACTGCAGTAAATCATTGTGACGTCATCCCTGTATAAAAAGATTTATAAAGATTCCCTTCTCTTTAATTATTCCCGAAGATCGAGGCGACAGCTGCATCCTCTTTTGCCGTTTCTGACTCCTCAATTTTTGCGCCTGCTGTTTTATCCCACTTCCCTTACAAATAAGACCGGGGCGCCTTCCATTTCCCCCCTTTCCAACTTGCATCGTATTCCTCCTCGCGACCCGAAGACCTCAAGCATCGCCGCCGCCGCCGTCATTGATCTTCCAGTCCACACCAACCAGGCCGCTGCATCACCCTGTTCATACCAGATCTCTGAAGATACTCCGCCGCTGCGTGTCTCTGGTAAATACTCCTTCCCGTTACTTGTAAAATCTACACTAGGGTTTCGAAGCTTCTTCAGTGTTCGTCAGTGTTCATCAGCACTTCCTCTGCTTTTCCTTTAGCATCGTACTGAATCTAGCTAGGCCTGATAGTTTCCCCTTGCGGCTGGATCTGTAGCTTTAATCTGCCGTACTACAGCATCTTCCTGTTCCTGTATAAATCCTTATCTGAATCTTCTCTATTCTGTTTAACACCATTGTAAAGCTCAGAAAAAATTGCCTTTTGAACAACGGTAGATCCAAAATTATATCACCATCTTATGAAACTTGTTTTCGCAACACTTAACAAATTTTCAGATTGGGTTCTACCTCCAATGGGCGGTTTATCCTTTGGTATTGATAATCCGTCGTATGTCATTAGCCCTCTCTTAAACCGCCATCTAGACATTGAACAACAATGCCTGGTTCACTTCATACGTATACCTTGAATTGCCGGTTTAACATTTGACAAACACATATGAACCGCCAATCGTAAACCGTCCATCTTCCTTTTACAGACTTTGTAAGATGACGAAGCAATTTGCTGCTTGCAAATGGGTTCCGTCTCGGATCACAGAAACGCAAATCAATGAATATGTCACCACCGGCGCTTTAGCTTCAAAAAATGTCCTCCATTGGAGAGTTCCTGGCCCTGAGTGCCCCCCCTGAACCTCAATATGGAGAAGTGATTGTGTTCTTGCAACATTTAGCTCGAGGTTTTAGTCCTCCCGGATCAAAAATTTTCCGGGATGTTCTTGCCAGGTTCCAACTTCATCCTCAAGATATTGGACCAAATTCCGTGTCCAACATATGCGACTTCCAAGTATTCTGCGAGGTTTACCTGCAAGAAGAACCAACTGTCGACCTCTTTCAAGATCTTTTTCACTGAAACCGCCGGACTGAATTTTCTGATGGACCCAATACTGAACTTGGCGGTGTGTCGATCCAAAAGAGGAAAGAGGTTGAATTTCCTCACGCCAAACTTCACAGCCATCCAAACGACTAGAACCAAACCTGGTTCTACTGTCAGAATACTGCCCCTGCTGAGGAGAATCCTTTACCGGGCTACCGTCCGCACCGGCTCAGCAATAATCACCCTTTACTTTAGAGATTGTCTGCCAAAGACCGACAAGCTTATGCACCTCAACTCGCCAAACTCCGGGCTCTCCTTGCCAACGGTTTAACTGGTGTTGATCTCGTCCGTTGTTGGATTTCATGGTGCATTCTACCTTTAAGCCGTCGGCCCGGATTGATGTTTGAATATACCGGCAATACCAATGATCCACAATGGTTTAATGAAATAGAACTGACTGATGATGAAGTCAGTGAAGGCGTAAAGAAAATACTTGACGAACCGCTCACCGTATGTACTCAAATTGGTCTGCGTCCTTTTTATGCCTCCAACGAACCGCCAGCGGTAAAAACTTTAACCTTGTACTTTTCCTGATCCATCTCCGCCTTGACACTGCTATAATAACCCTTTTGTGCAATCTCATAGGCCAATAGCTCCTTCTGGAAAAGGAAATCTCAAGACAAAGCGGCTAAGGCTCCTCGTGGTAAGACCAAGGTCATCAAGAGAGCTGCCAAAAAGAAAACCGCTGAGTCTTCGGTGTTGGGGAATGTAGTAATTTCAAAAAAAATTCCTACGCACACGCAAGATCATGGTGATGCATAGCAATGAGAGGGAAGAGTGTTGTCTACGTACCCTCGTAGACCGAAGCGGAAGCGTTGACGCAACGTAGAGGAAGTAGTCGTACGTCTTCCCGGTCCAACCGATCCAAGCACCGTTACTCCGGCACCTCCGAGTTCTTGACACACGTACAACATGATGACGCACCCCGGGCTCCGATCCAGCAAAGCTTCGGGGAGGAGTTTCGTCAGCACGACGGCGTGGTGATGATCTTGATGTTCAACTGTCGCAGGGCTTCGCCTAAGCACCACTACAATATGATCGAGGTGTAATATCGTGGAGGGGGGCACCGCACACGGCTAAGGAACGATCACGAAGATCAACTTGTGTGTCCATGGGGTGCCCCCTGCCCCCGTATATAAAGGAGTGGAGGAGGGGAGGGCCGGCCCTCTCTATGGCGCGCCCTAGGGAAGTCCTACTCCCACCGGGAGTAGGATCCCCCCTTTCCTAGTCCAACTAGGAGTCCTTCCATGTAGTAGGAGTAGGAGACAAGGAAGGGGAAGGGAGAAGGGAAAGAAGGAGGGGGCGCGGCCCCTC
>NC_041393.1:1364453-1371276 GCF_002162155.2 Triticum dicoccoides | reverse complement strand
CCCTCTCTCTTTCCCGTATGGCCCAATAAGGCCCAATACTTCTCCCGGCGAATTCCCGTAACTCTCCGGTACTCCGAAAAATACCCGAACCACTCGGAACCTTTCCGATGTCCGAATATAGTCGTCCAATATATCGAACTTTACGTCTCGACCATTTCGAGACTCCTCGTCATGTCCCCGATCCCATCCGGGACTCCGAACTCCTTCGGTACATCAAAACTCATAAACTCATAATATAACCGTCATCGAAACCTTAAGCGTGCGGACCCTACGGTTCGAGAACAATGTAGACATGACCGAGACACGTCTCTGGTCAATAACCAATAGCGGGACCTGGATACCCATATTGGCTCCTACATATTCTACGAAGATCTTTATCGGTCAGACCGCATAACAACATAAGTTGTTCCCTTTGTCATCGGTATGTTACTTGCCCGAGATTCGATCGTCGGTACCCAATACCTAGTTCAATCTCGTTACTGGCAAGTCTCTTTACTCGTTCCGTAATACATCATCCCGCAACTAACTCATTAGTTGCAATGCTTGCAAGGCTTAAGTGATGTGCATTACCGAGAGGGCCCAGAGATACCTCTCCGACATTCGGAGTGACAAATCCTAATCTCGAAATACGCCAACCCAACATCTACCTTTGGAGACACCTGTAGAGCTCCTTTATAATCACCCAGTTACGTTGTGACGTTTGGTAGCACACAAAGTGTTCCTCCGGCAAACGGGAGTTGCATAATGTCATAGTCATAGGAACATGTATAAGTCATGAAGAAAGCAATAGCAACATACTAAACGATCGGGTGCTAAGCTAATGGAATGGGTCATGTCAATCAGATCATTCAACTAATGATGTGATCCCGTTAATCAAATAACAACTCTTTGTCCATGGTTAGGTAACCATCTTTGATTAACGAGCTAGTCAAGTAGAGGCATACTAGTGACACTCTGTTTGTCTATGTATTCACACATGTATTATGTTTCCGGTTAATACAATTCTACCATGAATAATAAACATTTATCATGATATAAGGAAATAAATAATAACTTTATTATTGCCTCTAGGGCAGATTTCCTTCAGTCTCCCACTTGCACTAGAGTCAATAATCTAGATCACATCGCCATGTGATTTAACATCAATAGTTCACATCTTTATGTGATTGGTTCACATCTCCATGTGACTAACACCCAAAGGGTTTACTAGATTCCATAATCTAGTTCACATCACTATGTGATTAAGACCCAAAAAGTGATCATGTTTTGCTTGTGAGAGAAGTTTAGTCAACGGGTCTACCACATTCAGATCCGCATGTATTTTGCAAATTTCTATGTCAACAATGCTCTGCATGGAGCTACTCTAGCTAATTGCTCCCACTTTCAATATGTATCCAGATTGAGACTTAGAGTCATCTGGATCAGTGTCAAAACTTGCATCGACGTAACCCTTTACGACGAACCTTTTGTCACCTCCGTAATCGAGAAACATATCCTTATTCCAGTAAGGATAATTTTGACCGTTGTCCAGTGATCTACTCCTAGATCACTATTGTACTCCCATGCCAATCAGTGTAGGGTATACAATACATCTGGTACACAGCATGGCATACTTTATAGAACCTATGGCTGAGGCATAGGGAATGACTTTCATTCTCTTTCTATCTTCTGCCGTGGTCGGGCTTTGAGTCTTACTCAATTTCACACCTTATGACACAGGCAAGAACTCTTTCTTTGACTGTTCCATTTTGAACTACTTCAAAATCTTGTCAAGGTATGTACTCATTGAAAAAACTTATCAAGCGTCTTGATCTATCTCTATAGATCTTGATGCTCAATATGTAAGCAGCTTCTTCGAGGTCTTTCTTTGAAAAAACTCCTTTCAAACACTCCTTTATGCTTTGCAGAATAATTCTACATTATTTCCGATCAACAATATGTCATTCACATATACTTATCAGAAATGCTGTAGTGCTCCCACTCACTTTCTTGTAAATACAGGCTTCACCGCAAGTCTGTATAAAACTATATCCTTTGATCAACTTATCAAAGCGTATATTCCGACTCCGAGATGCTTGCACCAGTCCATAGATGGATCGCTGGAGCTTGCATATTTTGTTAGCACCTTTAGGATTGACAAAACCTTCTGGTTGCATCATATACAACTCTTCTTTAATAAATCCATTAAGGAATGCAGTTTTGTTTATCCATTTGCCAGATTTCATAAAATGCGACAATTGCTAACATGATTCGGACAGACTTAAGCATAGATACGAGTGAGAAACTCTCATCGTAGTCAACACCTTGAACTTGTCGAAAACCTTTTGCGACAATTCTAGCTTTGTAGATAGTAACACTACTGTTAGCGTCCGTCTTCCTCTTGAAGATCCATTTATTTTCTATGGCTTGCCGATCATCGGGCAAGTCAACCAAAGTCAACACTTTGTTCTCATACATGGATCCCATCTCAGATTTCATGGCCTCAAGCCATTTATCAGAATCTGGGCTCATCATCGCTTCCTCATAGTTTGTAGGTTCGTCATGGTCAAGTAACATGACCTCCAGAATAGGATTACCGTACCACTCTGGTGCGGATCTCACTCTGGTTTACCTACGAGATTCGGTAGTAACTTGATCTGAAGTTACATGATCATCATCATTAGCTTCCTCACTAATTGGTGTAATAGTCACAGGAACAGATTTCTGTGATGAACTATTTTCCAATAAGGGAGAAGGTACAATTACCTTATCAACTTTTCTACTTTCCTCCTACTCACTTTTTTCGAGAGAAACTCCTTCTCTAGAAAGGATCCATTCTTAGCAATGAATGTCTTGCCTTTGGATCTGTGATAGAAGGTGTACCCAACTGTCTCCTTTGGGTATCCTATGAAGACATATTTCTCCGATTTGAGTTTGAGCTTATCGAGATGAAACTTTTTCACATAAGCATCGCAACTCCAAACTTTAAGAAACGACAGCTTAGGTTTCTTGCCAAACCATAGTTCACACGGTGTCGTCTCAACGGATTTATATGGTGCCCTATTTAACGTGAATGCAGCTGTCTCTAATGCATAACCCCAAAACTTTAGTGGTAAATCGGTAAGAAACATCATAGATTGCACTATATCCAATAAAGTACGGTTATGACGTTTGGACACACCATTATGCTATGGTATTCCAGGTGGCATGAATTTGTGAAACTATTCCACATTGTTTTAATTGAAGACCAAACTCGTAACTCAAATATTCATCTTCTGCGATCATATCGTAGAAACTTTTATTTTTGTTACGATGATTCTCCACTTCACTCTGAAATTCTTTGAACTTTTCAAATGTTTCAGACTTGTGTTTCATCAAGTAGATATACTTATATCTGCTCAAATCATCTGTGAAGATCAGAAAATAATGATACCTGCCATGAGCCTCAATATTCATCGGACCACATACATCAGTATGTATGATTTCCAACAAATCTGTTGCTCGCTCCATTGTTCCAGAGAACGGAGTCTTAGTCATCTTGCCTATGAGGCATGGTTCGCAAGCACCAACTGATTCATAATCAAGTGATTCCAAAAGCCCACCAGCATGGATTTTCTTCATGCGCTTTACACCAATATGACCTAAACGGCAGTGCCACAAATAAGTTGCACTATCATTATTAACTTTGCATCTTTTGGTTTCAATATTATGAATATGTGTATTGCTATGATCGAGATCCAATGAACCATTTTCATTGGGTGTGTAACTATATAAGGTTTTATTTATGTAAACAGAACAACAATTTATTCTCTTACTTAAATGAATAACTGTATTACAATAAACATGATCAAATCATATTCATGCTCAACGCAAACACCAAATAACACTTATTTAGGTTCAACACTAATCCCGAAAGTATAGGGAGTGTGCGATGATGATCATATCAATCTTGGAACCACTTCCAACACACATCGTCACTTCACCCTTAACTAGTCTCTGTTCATTCTGCAACTCCCGTTTCGAGTTACTACTCTTAGCAACTGAACTAGCATCAAATACTGAGGGGTTGCTATAAACTCTAGTATAGTACACATCAATAACATGTATATCAAATATACTTATGTTCACTTTGCCATCCTTCTTATCCACCAATCACTTGGGGTAGTTCCGCTTCCAGTGACCAGTCCCTTTGCAGTAGAAGCACTTAGTCTCAGGCTTGGGATCAGACTTGGGCTTCTTCACTTGAGCAGCAACTTGCTTGTCGTTCTTCTTGAAGTTCCCCTTCTTCCCTTTGCCCTTTTCTTGAAACTAGTGGTCTTGTCAATCATCAACACTTGATGTTTTTCTTGATTTCTACCTTCGTTGATTTCAGCATCACGAAGAGCTTGGGAGTTGTTTCCGTTATCCCTTGCATATTATAGTTCATCACGAAGTTCTACTAACTTGGTGATGGTGACTAGAGAATTCTGTCAATCACTATCTTATCTGGAAGATTAACTCCCACTTGATTCAAGCGATTGTAGTACCCAGACAATCTGAGCACATGCTCACTAGTTGAGCGATTCTCCTCCATCTTTTAGCTATAGAACTTGTTGGAGACTTCATATCTCTCAACTCGGGTATTTTCTTGAAATATTAACTTCAACTCCTGGAACATCTCATATGGTCCATGACGTTCAAAACGTATTTGAAGTCCCGATTCTAAGCCATTAAGCATGGTGCACTAAACTATCAAGTAGTCATCATATTGAGCTAGCCAAACGTTCATAACGTCTGCATCTGCTCCTGCAATAGGTCTGTCACCTAGCGGTGCATCAAGGACATAATTCTTCTGTGCAGCAATGAGGATAAACCTCAGATCACGGATCCAATCCGCATCATTGCTACTAACATCTTTCAACACAATTTTCTCTAGGAACATATCAAAATAAACACATAGAAGCAACAACGCGAGCTATTGATCTACAACATAATTTGCAAAATACTACCAGGACTAAGTTCATGATAAATTGAAGTTCAATTTAATCATATTACTTAAGAACTCCCACTTAGATAGACATCCCTCTAATCCTCTAAGTGATCACGTGATCCAAATCAACTAAACCATGTCCGATCATCACGTGAGATGGAGTAGTTTCATTGGTGAACATCACTATGTTGATCATATCTACTATATGATTTACGCTCGACCTTTCGGTCTCCGTGTTCCGAGGCCATATCTGTATATGCTTGGCTCGTCAAGTATAACCTGAGTATTCCGCGTGTGCAACTGTTTTGCATCCGTTGTATTTGAACGTAGAGCCTATCACACCCGATCATCACGTGGTGTCTCAGCACGAAGAACTTTCACAATGGTGCATACTCAGGGAGAACACTTCTTGATAATTAGTGAGAGATCATCTTAAAATGCTACCGTCAAACTAAGCAAAAATAAGATGTATAAAAGATAAACATCATATGCAATCAAAATATGTGACATGATATGGCCATCATCATCTTGCTTCTTTGATCTCCATCTCCAAAGTACTGCCATGATCTAAATTGTCACCGGCATGACACAATGATCTCCATCATCTTGATCTATATCAATGTGTCGTCACGTGGTCGTCTCGCCAACAATTGCTTTTGCAACTATTGCTATCGCATAGAGATAAAGTAAAGCAATTATTGGACGCTTGCATCTCATGCAATAGAGAGACAACCATAAGGATTTTGCCAGTTGCTGATAACTTCAACAAAACATGATCATCTCATACAACAACTTATATCTCATCACGTCTTGACCATATCACATCACAACATGCCCTGCAAAAACAAGTTAGATGTCCTCTACTTTGTTGTTGCAAGTTTTACGTGGCTGCTACGGGCTTAAGCAAGAACCAATCTTACCTACGCATCCAAACCACAATGATAGTTTGTCAAGTTGGTGCTGTTTTAACCTTCGCAAGGACCGGGAGTAGCCACACTCGGTTCAACTAAAGTTGGAGAAACTGTCACCCGCAAGCCACCTATGTGCGAAGCATGTCGGGAGAACCGGTCTCGCGTAAGCGTACGCGTAATGTCGGTCCGGGCCGCTTCATCCAACAATACCGCCGAACCAAAGTATGACATGCTGGTAAGCAGTATGACTTATATCGCCCATAACTCACTTGTGTTCTACTCGTGCATATAACATCAACACATAAAACCTAGGCTCGGATGCCACTGTTGGGGAACGTAGTAATTTCAAAAAAAATTCCTATGCACACGCAAGATCATGGTGATGCATAGCAACAAGAGGGGAGAGTGTTGTCTACGTACCCTCGTAGACTGAAGCGGAAGCGTTGACGCAACGTAGAGGAAGTAGTCGTACGTCTTCCCGGTCCAACCGATGCAAGCACCGTTACTCCGGCACCTCCGAGTTCTTGACACATGTACAGCTCGATGACGCACCCCGGGCTCCGATCCAGCAAAGCTTCGGGGAGGAGTTTCGTCAGCACAACGACGTGGTGACGATCTTGATGTTCAACTATCGCAGGGCTTCGCCTAAGCACCACTACAATATGATCGAGGTGTAATATCGTGGAGGGGGGCACCGCACACGGCTAAGGAACGATCACGAAGATCAACTTGTGTGTCCATGGGGTGCCCCCTGCCCCTGTATATAAAGGAGTGGAGGAGGGGAGGGCCGGCCCTCTCTATGGCGCGCCCTAGGGGAGTCCTACTCCCACCGGGAGTAGGATTCCCCCTTTCCTAGTCCAACTAGGAGTCCTTCCATGTAGTAGGAGTAGGAGACAAGGAAGGGGAAGGGAGAAGGGAAAGAAGGAGGGGGTGCGGCCCCTCCCCCTAGTCCAATTCGGACTAG
>NC_041393.1:1330819-1364233 GCF_002162155.2 Triticum dicoccoides | reverse complement strand
GCCCCTCTCTCTTTCCCGTATGGCCCAATAAGGCCCAATACTTCTCCCGGCGAATTCCCGTAACTCTCCGGTACTCCGAAAAATACCCGAACCACTCGGAACCTTTCCGATGTCTGAATATAGTCGTCCAATATATCGACCTTTACGTCTCAACCATTTCGAGACTCCTCGTCATGTCCCCGATCCCATCCGGGACTCCGAACTCCTTCGGTACATCAAAACTCATAAACTCATAATATAACTGTCATCGAAACCTTAAGCGTGCGGACCCTACGGTTCGAGAACAATGTAGACATGACCGAGACACTTCTCCGGTCAATAACCAATAGCGGGACCTGGATGCCCATATTGGCTCCTACATATTCTACGAAGATCTTTATCGGTCAGACCGCATAACAACATACGTTGTTCCCTTTGTCATCGGTATGTTACTTGCCTGAGATTCGATCGTCGGTATCCAATACCTAGTTCAATCTCGTTACCGGCAAGTCTTTTTTACTCGTTCCGTAATACATCATCCCGCAACTAACTCATTAGTTGCAATGCTTGCAAGGCTTAAGTGATGTGCATTACCGAGAGGGCCCAGAGATACCTCTCCGACATTCGGAGTGACAAATCCTAACCTCGAAATACGCCAACCCAACATGTACCTTTGGAGACACCTGTAGAGCTCCTTTATAATCACCCAGTTACGTTGTGACGTTTGGTAGCACACAAAGTGTTCCTCCAGCAAACAGGAGTTGCATAATCTCATAGTCATAGGAACATGTATAAGTCATGAAGAAAGCAATAGCAACATACTAAACGATCGGGTGCTAAGCTAATGGAATGGGTGTCGGGTGGTGGGTGCGACATATGCCAATGGATGGCTTATCTTTGTGGGAACCAGTAAGACATCGCCGGTGCCAGGAAGCGGGATAAGGCGAAGACATGCACGCCGGCGGATCTTACCCAGCTTCGGGGCTCTCCGTGGAGATAACACCCCTACTGCTGCTCTGCGGGGTCTCCGCATGCTCACTCGATGAATCAAGTAGCTACACAACGCTCCTGGAGCTGTTTTGGGGGGAGGAGGAAGAGAGGGCACGGCTAGCCTGCTTCTTCTCCTTGTATGGTGTCTAGAACTAGCAGGGGGTCCCCCCTTTGCATGGGTGCCCCGGGGGGTTTATATAAGCCTACCCCCCGAGGGTACAATGGTAATCCGGCTGGGCGCGGGGCCCAGCCGTCTGTGACTGCGCTCGCCGGCTTCTGCGCCGGCTGCTGGGGCCCGCCGATTGGTGGGTCCCACCGGCTGCCAACTCCTTGGTCACTGTGGCTTCATCTTGCTGACGTGAGCTTCATCGTGGTAGGCGCGGCTACAGTACCGCCGCCTGTCGGACGATCGCTGTAGCCTTACCGCGTCTTGTCTCCTTAATGGGGCGTCCTCTTCGAGGGAGGTGGCGAGCCGGCTGCGGGGAGCCGGCTCCGTCTCGGGCTGGCTGGTTGGAAGCGTGGCCGCCTTCGGCCGTCTCTCTACTTTAAGGGGCCCACCGCCTGTGGGCCACGCTGGCGGCCCGTCGTGGGTGACGCCAGGGTCAACATGGCAACAGTGCTGCGCCGGACGGGTCATGCCTACCTCGTACGGCGCACTGTGCCAGGCGTGCCCCGGGATTCGGGGGTGGCAGGCTCTTCTGTAGCCACGCCCCGTCGCACCGCCGTTAGGTGGGTGCAAACTTTGTCGGTACGGTCTTGACTGATTTACGGGGATCCGGCTCGAAGGAGCCGCCTTCTCACAGCCGGCTTCTTGGAGTCGGCCCTCTCATGAGGGTTAAAGTCGGACCGCCTTCCGAAAGCCGGCCTTGAGAGCAGCCGGTTAGGGGAAGGCGGCCCCATGTCTTGGACTCTTGTGAGCCGGGCGGGCTCGCAACTTTTTCAGAATGGCTAGGGGAAGCCGGCTAGGCTACCCATGGCTGTTTACTCCGACAGTAGTCCCCGAAGCTGATCGAGCTCCGAGGTGAGCAGTGGGGACGAGAAGCTTGATCAGCTTCCTATCCTGAGGAGCCGGCGGGAGGAGAGGGGACCTGCGTGCTGTCCACGGGCCCTCTCGCGGCCACGTGGCGGCAGGATCCTACGAGCGCACGCGCGCGACGGGATGCCGCCGCAGGCCCGGGCCCGCCACTCGCGAGCCTCGGTCCGGGCGCGGATCTCCCGTGGCCCATAGGGCTGCTCGCCTTCTCAAGGCAGTTTTCATCGCGCCATTAAGGGTCGATAATCGTGGGGCGTGGGGAGTGGGCACGATCGATCCCCACGCTTCCCCACACCGCGCCTCCTCGGCTCCACCACGTGAGCCTATAAGTAGGGGAAGGAGGGGGAGCGACAGAGGTTCGCGCGCTCCCTCCCACTCCGCCCCTCCTAACCCTCGTCTTCTTCCTTTTGCTGCCGCCGCGGCCTCCCGTCTCAGCGCCGTCGCGTCTCCACGCCACCTTGCTCCCATGGCATTGTCAAGCTCTTGGGACGGCTCCAACGTCCATGAGAATCACGTGGAGTTCCTTCGCCAGACCCGGCGCCTGCCCGGCGCCGACCGCGTACAGGTCCGCCTGGCGCCCGAGAGGGAGATCTCGCCGGCGCCGGAGGAGGGCGAGCGGGTCGTCTTCCGCTTGCACTGCCTGCGCGGCTTCGGCCTCCCGGCGAGCGGGTTTCTGCGTTCCTTCCTCGACTTCTACAACCTCCAGCCGCATCACCTCACGCCCAATGCGGTGATGCTGCTGTCGGCCTTCGTCTCCCTCTGCGAAGGCTTCTTGGGGCTGCTCCCCACGCTGAAGCTCTGGGGAGAGTTCTTCCAGAGCAAGCTCGGCACAGTCGTCGCCGGCGTGCCCGCCCCCTGCGGAGCCTTCATCGCCATGAGGAGGGCGAGCGAGAACAATCCGTTCCCGCCCATCCCCCTGATCCAGTCGGTGAAGGTCTGGCAGAGATCTTATTTCTATGTGAAGAACGTCGCCGAGCGAGAAGACTACATCAACCTGCCGGCCTACGTAGCCGGCCCGCCGGCTGGGAGGCAGCCCTCGTGGAGCTTCCGATCCCGGTCGTTGTCCCCGGCCGGGAACGCCGCCATCTCCCGGCTTCGGTTGCTGATTCAGTCGGAAGGCTTGCGCGGGGCCGACTTGGTGGCCGCCTTCATGGAGCGCCGGATCCTTCCTCTCCAGAGCCGGCCCCATATGATGTGTCAGATGAGCGGCTGCTTCGACCCAAGCCGGCTGAGCACATGGGAGATGCCCCACGCGGAGGTGGCGCTCATGGTCAACTACATTGCCAATTGCAAGCTCAGTGGGGACTGGCAATACGGCAAGGCGCCGTATTCTCGCGCAAATCCTCCACCCGTGGTAAGTTTTTCTCTTTATCTTCTTTTTCGTTGTCAGCCGGCTTCGCGACGGCCGGCTTCTGACCAGCCGGTTCTCTGTGCAGAACCCTCTTCTTGCGCCGCCGGCCGGGGTGGCCGGGACCGAACGCCAATACACCCCCGACCGCATGGTGGATGATGTTGACGACCCGGACTTGGGGGCGGCTGCCATGGAAGATGCCGTCGTGGGGGACAGCGCCGAGCCCGGAGGCTCAAAGTTCACCGCGAGCTTCGAGGACTGGCCGGACGATTTCGAAGCCGAAGTCGCTCCGCGTCGCCAGCCGGCGGCCGACCAACAGGGCGCGGGCTCGTCTGTCGCGCCGGCTGCCGGCGGCGCACAGAAGCGCCGGGCCGCCCTAGGCCTCTTCGGCAGTCGACTGAAGAAGTCCAAGCCTTCCGCCGCGGCGACAAAGCGGGATGAGGCGGCCGCGAAGGCGGCCCGCTTCCGCAAGGCTGTGAAGCAGCCCCAGGCGGTCTCGGCGTAAGTCTTCAATTTCCTTGCCGCAGTCTCGTTATTGTTCTCTTTTTCTTCAAATGTCTTCTTAACTTTCCTCGCTTCCTGGACAAGGAGCCGCTTTCCCTTGAGCGGGGCCCGGGCGGCTCCGTCGTGGGGCCGGCTGGAGGGTCTTCGAGCTCCTGCCGCGTGGACCCCCGCGCCGATCTTAGGGAGGCCAGATAGCGGAACGCCCGCGAAGCGCGGGAAGAGCGCGAGGCGGCGGAGAAGGCGGCCGCCCAGGTGGCAAAGGGGCAGGCTGAAGTGGTAGCCAAGGCCCAGAGGGAGGCGGCTCCCGCAGAGACGGAGGCGGAAAGCTCGCGCAGCCAGCCTCCCCTGCTCGCCGTTCCTCTCTGAGCCGTGGCCCCCGACACGCCGTTGCCCTTGGCGGAGGAGATCATCCAAGACCCGCCGCTGTTGGAGAGGGAGGAGGACCCCGTGGCCTTGGCGAGGAGAGCGCCGCCTATGGCGCCAACCGGAGCGGGCCAAGGTGGTCAGTCATCAGTGGCGCCAGAGGAGCCGGCCGGAGGTGAGCCGGAGAGCAGGGCCGGCCTCAAGGTGCAGCTGGTGCCGGGCCGGCGTGCTGGAGGAGGCGCCGCTCCGCCGGAGTTGCGCCGAGCCGCGGGCGCAGGCCAGCCGGCTGGAGATCTGGAGGCGGCCAGCTCCGCCGTGTCCGAGTGGACTCCCAGCGGGGGGACTGGCGAGCTGGAAGCGGCGGCTCAAGGGGTCCGGAGCCGGCTACGAGCTCAAGCCGCCCTGCTGCAACAGCTCAACCAAGAGTTCTTGTCGACGCGAACCACTGTCCGGGTGAGCCCTTCGCTCTGGCTGCTTTGCTTTCTTGATTTCTTCCGTGGGGGCGCGTCAGCGCACCCACTGGGTGTAGTCCTCGAGATTCGGGCCGACTGCTGCGCAGTCGGGTCGGATCTTTCTCGACGGCCACCTTACTTTGCTTTCTTTCTAAACTTTCAGGAATACCACAACCTTCGTGCTGCCGCCTTCGACTCCCAGGCTCGAGAGTTGAGCCGGCGGACCGACGACCTGGCCGACAGCCGTAGTAAGTACTTGGTTTTGTTTGTCTCCTGTGGGGGCGCGTCAGCGCACCCACTAGGTGTAGTCCCCGAGATTCGGGCCGACTGCTGCGCAGTCGGGTCGAATCTTTCTTGACGACTCTTTTCTTATTGATTTTTCTTCTTCTTTGTCTTCAGGGGCCAACGCTGACTTGAGGAAGGAGCTTGGCGAAGCGAAAGCCGCCCTTCACACCAAAGAGGCCGAGTGCGCTGCCTTGGTCCAGGAACGAGATCGCCTGGCCAAGAAGCTGGCCGACCAAGAGGAAAGCCACAAGGCGGCCCTGCTGGCGGCGCGGGAAAGTGAAGCCACCTTGCTAGCGGAATATGAGATGGAGGCGTCGAGCTGGTCTGAGACCCAGCGAGCTCTGGACGAAGGCTTCGGCCGGATCGAGGACTTGATCGACAGTGAGTTGCCTTCCTCAGCCCTTCTCCTGCCCCCTGCCGCCTGGGTCTTTTGACTTATCTTGGGCTGTTGCTTGTTGTTTCTTGTAGATTACTTCCCGGTCTACTCCGCCTTCGCCGCCCAAAGCATTGAGGCCCATCGCGAGGCGCGCCGGCAAGCGGGGGCCGACATCGCGCTGGATGCAAACCGGACCCTTGAGGAGCAGCTCCTGGCTGTCCAGGCACGGTTGCAGCTGGCTCATCGGATGCTCTGCCGGCTCCAACGTGCCGGGGCGCAAGTGCTGGCCGCCCTCTGGCCCGGCGAGATGATCCCCCGCACTCCAAGCCGAACCGCCGATTGGCTGGAAGTCACAGTTGGTCGCTTCGAGGCTTGGAAAGCGTCAGCGGCCCGCCTCGGAGCCGGGCGGGCGTTGGAATTCGTCCGGGCTTGGTACCCAGGGCTGAGCCTGGACCAGCTGCGCACTTGGCGGATGGAGGCCGACGCGGAGCTGGAGGTGGTGAGGCTGGCTATCGCCCAGCGGGCTTCGACGATCGCCGAGTGCACCGACATCAGCGTTTTCGCACTCAAAATCGATGATGACGGTGTCGCTCAGCCGGAGGAGTGGTTCGGGCTGAACCCGGCGGTGGGCGAAGATTCGGCGGAAGAGATCGCCTCCAGCGACGAGGGCGAAGAAGACGAAGACGACGACGGCGGAGACGTCGAGCCGGCTGGTGGAACAACCAGCCGACCTCAGGCCGACCGTGCCTCCAGCAATGAGGCGCGTGGAAGCGCGCCCTCTGCGGGAGGCGGCGACCAAGCCGAAGTTCATCAGCCGGCCGCTCCTTCAGCCGGCGCGACCGTCTCCGCCAACCAGTCTGGCTTGTCGGCCGCTCCGCCAGCTTGACCTGCCGTCTTCATCTTTCCTGCTTTGTTGTCTTTGAACAATCTTTGGTTAAGTTTCGCAGTTCCACCTACTAGGGGTGTATCCAAACTATGTTGAATGCTGGCCTCTTGGAGGTCTTTAATGTAAATATTATCATGTGCATGTTTGGTTTCCATTCGCGTATGCTTGTTTATCCTTAGGCTTTTTCCTTTGCCGCCTTCCCTCTTTGGGGAGGCAAGTACTTGAGCTTTCTTGGATTTAAAGTAGAGTGAATGGAAACCGGCCGGCCGGCTACTCTGGTAGCCAGTCGGCGGTGTGGGAAAAAACCGGCTTTTGTTATATTAGTCCATTAGTCGCTAGCCGTTTTTCGTGTGGGCGGTCGTTCCTACCTTTAACCCTTGCCAGCCGGACAGCCGGTTCTTCGAACTGCGGCTTTTGGCAAGGGAAGGCTTGAGAGCCGGCACACTACTTGTCTGACTGCGGGTAGGACTTCTAATATAACTTCAGTCGGCCAGTCCCCGAGCCGACTAGTCGGACTCGGTGCTGGACGGAATAAGTAAATGATACGACAAGGTTATAAGCATGATACTTTTCATTCATAAATAAGGGATGGCAGTCCCCGAGCCCTCCTCGGGGAGCCTATTGTCTTGTACTTAATACAAAAGTTAGCGTGATACATACTGCCTTTCAACTGTAAAATCTTCGAAGGAGGTTGGCGTTCCATGGCCGTTCCGACTCCTTGCCGGAGTCGTCTCCTTTGCGTGCCTTCGGCTTCTGTGCGTCGATCAGGTAGTAGGAGTAGTTGCCTAGAGCTCTGCTGATGACGAAAGGGCCTTCCCAAGGGGCTGATAGCTTGTGCTGGCCGGCTGTTCGCTGAATCAGCCGGAGCACAAGGTCGCCTTCTTGGAAAGATCTTGGCCTGACTTTGCGGCTGTGGTAGCGGCGCAAACCCTGCTGGTAAATTGTAGACCGGCTGAGAGCTAACAACCGGCTTTCTTCCAGCAGGTCGACGCCGTCTTCTCGTGCTTCCTTGGCCTCCGCTTCCGTGTACATGGTTACTCGAGGCGAGTCGAATTCGATGTCAGTTGGGATGACCGCCTCGGCACCATACACAAGGAAGAAAGGGGTGAAGCCGGTTGACTTGTTTGGTGTAGTGCGCAGACTCCAGAGGACAGCTGGCAGCTCATCGAGCCAACAGCCGGCTGAGTGCTCCAGAGGTACAACCAGTCAGGGCTTGATGTCCGAAAGGATGAGGCCGTTGGCTCGCTCGACCTGGCCGTTTGAATGCGGGTGGGCGACGGACGCTAAGTCCAGCCGGATACCTTGGGCTGCGCAGAAACGTGCCAAGGCTCCTTTGGCGAAATTCGTGCCATTGTCGGTGATGATGCTGTGCGGCACGCCGTACCGAGTTGTTATGTCCGTGATGAACGTCACGGCAGTCGGCCCATTCAGCTTCTTGATCGGCCTCGCCTCAACCCACTTGGTGAATTTGTCCACGGCGACGAGCAAATGCGTCATGCCGCCGTGCGCCGTCTTGAATGGGCCTACCATGTCCAGGCCCCAAACGGCAAAGGGCCAGGTGAGGGCAATGGTCTTGAGTGCCGAAGCCGGCATGTGTTGCTTGGAGCTGAAGAGCTGGCATCCCTTGCAATGCTTGACTAATTCTTTGGCGTCGTCCAAAGCAGTCGGCCAGAAGAAACCATGGCGGAAGGCTTTGGCGACAAGTGATCTTGAGGCCGCATGGTGGCCGCATTCTCCTTGGTGAATGTCTGCGAGGATTGCGATGCCCTTCTCTTGCTCGACGCATCGCTGGAGGACTCCGGTGACGCTGCGCTTGAGTAGTTCTCTGTTGACGATTGTGTACACTTCGGCTCGACGCTGGATTTGTCTTGCTTCTGTTTCGTCAGCCAGCAGGTCTTGGTTTACTAGGAAGTTGAGGATGGACTGCGCCCATGACGAGGCCGCGACTTCTTCTACTGCCAAAGTGGCTACTGCCACCAGGGTGGGCGGGCTGGGCTGTGAGGTGCTGGAGTCAGCTGCCGGCTGTAGTGCTGGTGCAGTCCCCAAGCCGGCTACCGCAGTCCCCAAGCCGGCTACGGCAGTCCCTGAGCCGGCTACCGCAGTCCCCGGGCTGGCTACCGCAGTCCCCGAGCCGGCTGCCGAAGTCGCCCGGTTGGCTTCTTGATTCTTTGAGCCGGGCCTGGCCGCATCGGGGTCAGGCGGCACGAAGATGGAATCAGATTCCGGAGACGGCTTGATGGACGGCTTGAGGAGGCGTTGTAGAGCGACGCCGGTTGGAATTGCTTGCCGAGTGGAGCCTATTCGAGCCAGGGCATCGGCTGGCTCGTTGTCGGCTCGAGGTACATGGAGGAACTCGCATCCTTCAAAGTATCCGCTGAGTTGTTGGACCAGGAAGCGGTAGCTCGCCATATTCGCGTCCTTGGTATCCCAGTCGCCGGATGACTGCTGGACTACCAGGTCCGAGTCGCCATAACATAGGATCCGGCAAATGCCAAGTTCTTTGGCAAGCCGGAGGCCATGTATGAGCGCCTCGTACTCGGCCACATTGTTGGAGGTGGCAAAGTGGATCTGTAGCGTGTATCTGAGCTTGTCACCTTTGGGAGAGGTAAGGACGATGCCGGCTCCCAAGCCGGTGCGCATCTTGGACCCGTCGAAGTGCATGCGCCAATGGGTGGAGTCGGGAGCCGGCGGCAGGTACTGGGTCTCGGCCCAGTCGACGAGAAAGTCGGCCAGTGCTTGGGACTTGATGGCAGTGCGGGGCTGATAGAAGATCGTGTACGGGGCCAGCTCGATGGCCCATTTCGCCACCCGGCCGGATGCATCTCGGCTTCCTATGATCTCGGCTAGCGGGGCAGTGCATACGAGCGTGACGGGATGCTCTTGAAAGTAGGGCTTCAGCTTCTTGGCGGTGAAGTACACGCTGTAACACATCATTTGGTAGTGCGGGTAGTTCTGTTTTGAGGCGGACATCACTTCGCTCAAATAATACACCGGCCTCTGGACCGGCTGGGCTCGGCCTTCTTCCGGGCGCTGGACTACGATGACGGTGCTGACCACCCGACTGGTTGCAGTGATGTAAAGGAGCATGGGCTCTTTCTCGGTCGGCGCCGCGAGGACAGGCGGCGTGGCCAGCATCTTCTTTAGCTCGTGAAAAGCTTGGTCGGCCTGGTCGTTCCACTCGAAGTGAGTGCTTTTCTTCATGAGGCGGTAGAGGGGGATAGCTTTCTCTCCGAGCCGGCTCATGAAGCGGTTCAAGGAGGCCAAGCACCCGGTGAACTTCTGAATGTCTCAGAGCTTGGTGGGGATCGCCATTCTCTCGATGGCCTTGATCTTCACTGGGTTGCATTCGATGCCGCGTTCGGAGACCAGGAAGGCTAGGAGCTGGCCGGCTGGCACCCCGAACACGCATTTCTCGGGGTTGAGCTTGATTTGGAACCGACGCAGGTTCTCGAATGTTTCCTTGAGGTCTTCCAGCGAGGTGCCACGCTTCTCCGTCTTCACCACGATGTCGTCCACGTAAACGTGGGCATTCCTGCCGAGCTGCTTGAGGAGGCACTTCTGCATGCAACGCTGAAAGGTGGCACCGGCATTTCTCAAGCCGAATGTCATAGTCAGGTAGCAGAAGGCTCCGAACAGCGTGATGAAGGCGGTCTTCAGGCGGTCATCCGGGTCTAGCTTTATCTGGTGATATCCGGACTAAGCATCCAAAAAACTCAACAGCTCGCATCCGGCTGTGGAGTCTATCACTTGGTCTATCCTTGGCAGGGCAAAAGGATCTTTGGGGCAAGCCTTGTTGAGACTTGTGTAGTCTATACACATGCGCCACTTGTTATTCTTCTTTAGCACAAGGACCGGGTTGGCGAGCCACTCTGGAAAGAAAACTTCCATGATAAAGCCAGCCGCCAAGAGCCGGGTTATTTCCTCCCCTACAATCCTGCGTTTCTCCTCCGACAGTCGGCGAAGGGGTTGTCTGACTGGCTTTGCGTCTTCTCGAACATGTAGTTTGTGCTCGGCGAATTTCCTCGGAACACCCGGCATGTCCTTGGGGGACCACGCAAAGATATCCCGATTCTCACGGAGGAATTCGGCGAGCTCACCTTCCTATTTGCTGTTCAGGTTTGCCCCAATGACGGCAAACCTCTCTGGACACTCGGGGTCAAGAGGTATCTTCTTTGTCTCCTTGGCCGGCTGAAAAGACCCTTGAGTATCATGCTCCTTGGGGTCGGGGGACACGGCCGACTGCTTGTCGGCTATGGCCACGACTCGGTCCAGCATCTTCTTCTCTTCGGCGATCACAAGGGACTCGGCCAGCCGGCTGCTGGCCGCTGCGCACTCGGAGGACTTCTTGTAGTCACCGGCTATGGTGATGACGCTTTGGTGCTTGGTATCTTCATCTTGAGGTATGCATAGTGGGGAACCGCCATGAATTTGGCCAAGGCAGGTCGGCCCAGCAATGCATGGTAAGGGCTCTCCAGGTCCACCACTTCGAACCAGATCACTTCCCGGAGGAAATGCTCCTTGTCCCCAAAGAGTACATCAATCTTGATTTTGCCAATGGGGGCGCAGGACAGGCCGGGTACGATGCCGTGGAACACTATCCGTGTGGGCGTGAGCTGTTTTGTCTTGACGTTCAACTTCTCCAGGGTGTCACGATACAGGATGTTGATGCTGCTCCCGCCATCTATCAGCACACGGGAGAAGCGGGCGGCGCGTCTGTCCGTTGCAATGGTGGCTTCCAGGACCAAAGCATAAGAGCCGGGAGAAGGCATCACCTCCGGATGGTCGGCCCGGCTCCAGCTGATGGGCTTTTCTGACCAATGCATGTGTCCGGCGGGGTTGGCAGCGACCACGCTGACTTCCTGGTGCTCTCGTCGTTTGCTGCGCCGGTCTTCGGGCTGGCTTGTGAAGACGATGTAGGTTGCTTGCTCGTCAGGAAACTCGTCGTGCACGGCTCCGACTGCGGGCTGAGCGGCTGGAGGCGGCGGAGGCGGAGGCGGCGGGCCGGCAGGCGGAGGTGGCAAGAGCCCCTCGCCCTTAGAGATTCGGGTGAGCCAGTTGCACTTCCGGGTCGTGTGGTTGGACAGCTTCGCGCCGCTGTGGAACTTGCAAGGGGCGTCGAGGGTTTGCTCGTAGGAGAAGGCGGGCTGCCAAGCCGGCCTACCGCCCTTGGGATTCTTGGGCGCCGGCCGTTCTTCAGGCGGCGCATCTTCGACCGTGGCCACCTGCCGGCTAGCGGGAGGCGGCGCGGGGCCCTTGCGCTTGTTGTCGTTCGAGTTAGGTTGTCGGCCGGGTTCTCCAGCCGGCGTCTTGGGCACCGGGTTGAGCACCTTCCCAGACACGTCTACCCGAAGCTCGGTCTTCATCGAGGAGTCGGCGGTGGCGTACTTGTCCGCTATGTCCAGAAGCTCGTCGAGGGTAGCCGGCTCGTCGTAGAGGAGCTTGTGCTTGAGGAGCGTGCCTTCTCGGCACCCGGCTGTGAAGTACTCTATGGCTTGCACCTCGTGCACCCCTTCACAGGAGTTGCGGAGCTCGGCCCAACGCGTGAGGTAATCGCGAGTGGACTCGGCAGGGCCTTGTACGCACAAGGAGAGCTGTCTGGGCTTGGGAGCCCGCTTGTAGGTGCTGGTGAAGTTGCGGATGAAGGCTTCTGTGAAGTCTAGCCAGCTGTTGATGCTACGCGGCTTGAGGCTGTTGAGCCAGGTCCGCGCCGTGCCCTGCAGCATGACGGGCACGTACTTCACGGCGACTCGCCGGTTGCCGTTGGCTATGCTAACTGCGGTGGAGTAGTCGATCAACCAATCTTCCGGCTTCACGGAGCCGTTGTACTTGGGCGTGTCTCTTGGGAGCGAGAACCCTTTGGGAAAGGGCTCGTCGCGGATGCGGGGGCCGAAGCAAGGTGGGCCGACATCGTCTTCTTCTTCCAATGCCAGGGATCGCGCCAGGCGGTCGAGCCGATGACGGGCGTCGTTCTCGCCGATTCCTTCGTGGCGGCCCAGCCGGCCGCTGAGAGTCGGGTGCGCCACTGGCGGTGAGGCGGGATATCTCTCTCCTCGGGGCGGAGGCGGAGGCGGGTCGCCCCGCCACTCCATGGCTCGGGGATGACCGTCCGCGTCTCGCTCGATGGAGATCCGGGTCCGGCTGCGGCTGGTAGCCGGCTCCTTCTCGCGTCGCGCGCGGGTATTGCTCGTAGTCGGCGTCCGGGACGTCGCGCCGTGCTCTCGGCGCGGGGGAAGGCTTTCCGCGCGAGCGTCGGCTTCGTGCCGCTGCGCGGCGGCGTCAATCAATTGCTGGATGCGCCGGGTCATGTGGGGAAGGTCTTCGGCTTCCAGGCCGTCCAGCTCGTCTACGGCCGCCTGGGCGGCACGCAAGTTCTCGAGCGGAGTGGCATAGACCGGGCGATCGACTCCCAGCGTGTCGGCGATGACGGCGCCACGTTGCTTGATAAGGCCGGCCCTGCTTGGCCTGCCCGGGGCCGGCGTGCCGAAGGCGACGCGGTCAGCCTCGCGCCGGTAGGCCTTAGTGAGGCGTCTTACGGAGGCCAGCCTCCGGCCCTCTGCAAGGAGAGCGAGGCGGCGTGCTTCCAGTGCTTCGTCATCGGCGTCGGCCGGGAGAGGAGCGGACAAGTCGTGGGCCACCACGCGCGAGGCGTCGCGGGCGCTCTCGTCAGCCGGGCCGCTGTGGCCGACAACCATCACTTCGGCGGTGATAGCATCGTGGCCGTCGGCTCGAGGAAGCGGGTCGTTGTAGATCGCGACGTTGGTGGGGAAGGCGTCGTAGGAGGCCGTGTCGGAGTCGACAGGCATCGGGTCGGTGGAGCCAACCGATTCCAGGTTCGCAGCAGGCCCGCTGGAGACATGGAGCTGGCAGAGAAGGTTGGCGAGGCGGTCAGTGCCCGCATCGAAAGCGAGCTCGTCGGAGGTGGAGGTCTTGTCGGGGAGATCGACGAGGCCGCTTGCCGCGCAGATGCTGGTGACGCCCTGCAGTGCGTTGTGGCAAGCGCCATCGGGCGTGCCGGGCTGGCTACGCTCGCTGGGGAGGAAAAGGGTTCCCGTCCAGAACAGGTCTCCGGACGACGGTGCGCCTGGCCCCACGGTGGGCGCCAAATGTCGGGTGGTGGGTGCGACATATGCCAATGGATGGCTTATCTTTGTGGGAACCAGTAAGACATCGCCGGTGCCTGGAAGAGGGATAAGGCGAAGACATGCACGCCGGCGGATCTTACCCAGCTTCGGGGCTCTCCGTGGAGATAACACCCCTACTGCTGCTCTGCGGGGTCTCCGCATGCTCACTCGATGAATCAAGTAGCTACATAACGCTCCTGGAGCTGTTTTGGGGGGAGGAGGAAGAGAGGGCACGGCTAGCCTGCTTCTTGTCCTTGTATGGTGTCTAGAACTAGCAGGGGGTCCCCCCTTTGCATGGGTGCCCCGGGGGGTTTATATAAGCCTACCCCCCGAGGGTACAATGGTAATCCGGCTGGGCGGGGGGCCCAGCCGTCTGTGACTGCGCTCGCCAGCTTCTGCGCCGGCTGCTGGGGCCCGCCGACTGGTGGGTCCCGCCAGCTGCCAACTCCTTGGTCACTATGGCTTCATCTTGCTGACGTGAGCTTCATCGTGGTAGGCGCGGCTACAGTACCGCCGCCTGTCGGACGATCGCTGTAGCCTTACCGCGTCTTGTCTCCTTAATGGGGCGTCCTCTTCGAGGGAGGTGGCGAGCCGGCTGCGGGGAGCCGGCTCTGTCTCGGGCTGGCTGGTTGGAAGCGTGGCCGCCTTCGTCCGTCTCTCTACTTTAAGGGGCCCACCGCCTGTGGGCCACGCTGGCGGCCCGTCGTGGGTGACGCCAGGGTCAACATGGCAACAGTGTTGCGCCGGACGGGTCATGCCTACCTCGTACGGCGCACTGTGCCAGGCGTGCCCCGGGATTCGGGGGTGGCAGGCTCTTCTGTAGCCACGCCCCGTCGCACCGCCGTTATGTGGGTGCAAACTTTGTGGGTACGGTCTTGACTGCTTTACGGGGATCCGGCTCGAAGGAGCCACCTTCTCACAGCCGGCTTCTTGGAGTCGTCCCTCTCGTGAGGGTTAATGTCGGACCGCCTTCCGAAAGCCGGCCTTGAGAGCAGCCGGTTAGGGGAAGGCGGCCCCATGTCTTGGACTCTTGTGAGTCGGGCGGGCTCGCAACTTTTTCAGAATGGCCAGGGGAAGCCGGCTAGGCTACCCATGGCTGTTTACTCCGACAATGGGTCATGTCAATCAGATCATTCAACTAATGATGTGATCCCGTTAATCAAATAACAACTCTTTGTCCATGGTTAGGAAACATAACCATCTTTGATTAACGAGCTAGTCAAGTAGAGGCATACCAGTGACACTCTGTTTGTCTATGTTTTCACACATGTATTATGTTTCCGGTTAATACAATTCTAGCATGAATAATAAACATTTATCATGATATAAGGAAATAAATAATAACTTTATTATTGCCTCTAGGGCATATTTCCTTCATTCGGAACTGCCAGAAGATGTTGGTGACTCGGCTGAAGAGGTAAAGTTTGACTCCCTTGACTTTTATTCATATATTTTACTGATAATGATTACTCCCAGGATGATGCGGAGGCCAGCCATGCAGATCATGTTGAGGTAATTTGTCTTTCTGACTCAGAACTTGTGCCGGTTCAATGATTTCGCCGTGCAGTTCGCGAAAGTGAAATGCTCTCACCCTGTTGCTCATTTGGATCAAAAACTTTCTTTGAAGACACAGCAAGCCGAAGGGCGTCGCACAACCCGGCACAGTGGTCAACAGGTCACTTCTTCCGGTTTACCTCACACACCAAACCGGAAACATCGTCCAGAGGTTGCTTGTTCTCCTAAAAAATGTTATCTTTTGAAAGGTTTCTTCCGATGCCCTCTCAATTCATCTAATTCAAACTATCAGGCATCTTCTAATTCGTCTGGCGGTTCATCAACCACTCAACTGCCTCCACTGAAAACCGTCCTTGGGTAAGCATGCAGTCCTCCCTTCTCCTTCATAATTCAATTAATCATGCTAATCTTTGTTTTAATATTAGTGCTAAAGCTCGTCTGAGTAAGAAAGCCAAGACCAGTGCCCCTACCGACAAAGTTGAACCGGAGAAAGCTCCTGAAAAAACTGATGAAAATCTTGATAATGTCATGGATGATTCTGTCCCGCCAGAGCCAACTAACAACGCTGATCCGCCGGAGGCTGATCTGGCTACACATGAAGACACCTCAAGTCCACAAGCTATACCTGCAAGTCCGGTTGCTGATCCACTGAGGTCAATTGCTAATCCGCCAAGCCCAACAAAAAATGATGACGTTATTGTTACTGGCACTGCTTATACCGCTCCGGGCGATCCAGTTATCTTGGCAAAACATACCGCCAAGGATGAGTTTACTTCTATGGGCAAGAGGAAGATGGAAGCTGACTTGTCAAAATATGCTAATCTTTCTGCCCAGGATCTTCATTCCAGATTCTTGAATCGGCTATATACAAGCTGATACAATGAGGCTGACTTGGTAAATCTGATGAAGGAACGTTACGAGGTAAACATTTTCATCCTTATCTTTGTATTTTCACCGCCTTGTATCCTGTAGCCCCCAAGGGCCGGTTTAGCTTGTATAGACAAACCGGGACTTTTGAATTTCCAAACTGCACATTGTTGACTTAAGTTTTTTGAACAAATACACATTAGCCCCCAAGTGCCAGGATTGAAACTCATATGAATCCTCGGGACTTTGAATAAACAGTAAGAAAGAAGAAATCCGCATTAGCCCCCAAGTGCCAGGATTGAAACTTGTATGAGTCTTTGGGACTTTGAATAAACAGTAAGAAAGAAGTAATCCGCATTAGCCCCCAAGTGCCAGGATTGAAACTTGTATGAATCCTCGGGACTTTGAATAAACAGGAAGAAAGAAGCAATCCGCATTAGCCCCCAAGGGCCAAGTGTAGAACCAGTTGTATGCTTGGGACTTTTGATAAAATATTGATATGCTCCTCTGATTGTGGTAGGCTGACATAAAACATCAACGGACGCAGATTGCTGATCTTCAAGAGAGTATCAAATCTCATCAAGAAGAATCTTCTAAAGCCAAAGATGAACTTCGAGCCGCTTTAACTTCCATAGAACAACTGAAGGAAGAATTCAAGACTAAACGTGCCAATTGGGACACTGAGAAGGGTACATTGCTGAAACGGTCTGAAGACGCCGAATCTGCTCTTAAACCGGTGGCAGAAGAGCTTTCTGGGTTGAAGCGTCAAGTGAACGCCATGACATCCGCAGTATTTGGTAAGTACTCCTAGCAAGGCATCTGAAATATCCATCTTGTAAGGTGCCAGTTGAAATATGAAATTCTTAAACCGTTGCAGGTAGCCGCATTACTCATCTGGGCTTAGATGTACGGATGAAGCTGAAAGCAGCATATACTCTGCTTGAACAATTATGCACCGGTGCTCAACGGGTTATCTGCACAGCATCCTATGACAATCCGGCCCCAACACTGATCAAGGACACTCTGGCAAGGCTATCCATGCTACCAGCACAGATAGAAGAGGTAAAGCGATCTGCTGCCAGGGCTGGCGCTTTGTTGGCACTTACCCGAGCCAAAGCGTGGATAGCTGACTTGGATCCGGTTGACCTTGCCAAAGGCTTTCCAAGCACACAAGAAAACGGGGCAGATTTTGATGCTGAAGCCCTTAAAAGAGTGACAAGGGAAATGCGTCCTCTAGCGAGTCAACTAGCAGAAGATGCTAACTTGACTATTCACCGGTCTTATTATAATGCCAACAACAAACAGGTTAACCCTGTCATCCCGGAGGCGCAAAATCTTATTCCAGGAATCCGTAAGCATACGTATGCCCCTGACATTGATCTGTCAGAACTTATCAATGAAGAAGCTATCTTTCAGGCCTTAACCCGGATTGACTGGACCACCACAAACTTCCAGCCGCTAGGTAGGGAGGAGGAGGCTGATCCGACACCAGATGACCCATCAACTTCGCATCATCATGGCAATGAGACTTGATCATGCAATCAGAGTGATGCTCCATAAACCTTGTTCTGCTGGAAACACCATATTTTGGGCCTTCAAGCGCCTTGTAATAGGCTAGTGAAAATACTTTGATTCGTTGCCATCGTGCACTGGGATACACTTTGCGTTGATTCATCATGAGAATTTTAGTATTGGCTTATGTATTTTTACAATATTATGCAATCCCTGTGTCTGCATAAGGAAAATCTGTCCAGGCGGTTTACCATCGGACGGATCAAAATACCCAACACAACTAGGTAAGCAACTATGGTTGCAGCAATAATAAATCATACCTGTGATACAAAACATTGTTGTTGGTTTACCAATTGTGATTTGAAGAAGGGTGAAAACCCAACTTCCACCATGCCGTGCTGGTATATATATGATATATAACCGGGTTGTGATGAACACCGACCGATTGCTGGAGACAAGGTGTCAAAGCCAGACCAGTTTTGAAGGATGCCGGGTTACCTTTTAATTGTATGCTTCAACAGAAGATCTGTAAGCCATACCGGGTTAAATAACACCGGTTTAACATAAACCTTACGAAAAACAAAAACTTGGCACAAAAGCAAACAAAAACCATGGTCGAGGATTTTCAAGGGCTGCCAGGCCCAAATCGAGGCTTTTCATGGGCTGCCAGGCCACTGAGGTAAACCATTTTGACGAAGCCTTTTAAGATGGCCCTCCAACTAACCAATCATCGTTTTAACTTTGACAAGTTCATGGTCTCAATGAGAGTAACTGTCAAACGTTCGACGGGTCGTGCCAGGATTACCTGGATAGAAGTGGCTTACTTGATGAAGGCAGGTTAACCTGGGGTTTTAGGTGAATACACTAGCCTTCCAAGCCGTGGGTCGATACCCAACTACAAGGGTCCTTTCAAACTCTTTGGTATTTGACACAAAGAGCCCCCAAGTAACTTTGTGAGCTGTGCTCAATGGGTGCCTATGTTTGAGTCGTGCTTTACGCAATCAAACCCTCTTTGGCCCCTTGGGTGTGAAGCTCCCAAGCTAGATGGTGGCATGGTAGCCGGGTTAACAGGTAGTACCTCGTGTTATTAGCTGAAGCCCCAAAGTTAACAGTTTTTAAAGAAAAAAATGGCGGAGACCCTGCTTGATAGCAAGGATGCCGGTTTATTATATTGATCATAGTTTATACATTGTTGAAATATGTACATATGAAAAGCGTGCGGCTTCAAGTGTAATAAGGACGTAGGAGAGCTATGTTCCATGGCCGCCGGGTCTCCTCCTCAGAGCTACGTGAGTCTTCTCGAACGTCAATGATGTAGTATGATCCGTTGTGCAGATTTTTGTTGACCACAAAGGGCCCTTCCCAAGGTGAGGATAACTTGTGCATGTCAGTCTGGTCTTGAATGAGCCGAAGTACCAAATCGCCTTCTTGAAAGGTTCTTGTCTTAACCCGGCGGCTGTGATAACACCGCAGGTCTTGTTGATAAACCGCCGACCGAGCCAAAGCCATGTCTCGTTTCTCATCTAACAGGTCCAGCGCCTCTTGGCATGCTTGCTCGTTATCCGCTTCAACATAATTCACGACCCGGGGCGAGTCGTGACGAATATCACTTGGGAGGACAGCCTCAGCCACATAGACCAGGAAAAAAGGTGTATATCCCATAGATCGGTTTGGGGTGGTATTTATACTCCATAACACAGATGGTAATTCTTCCACCCAACAACCCGGCGTCCGCTTCAAAGGGACCATAAGCCGAGGCTTGATACCCTTCAGGATTTCTTGATTCGCCCTCTCAGCTTGACCATTAGACTGGGGTGAGCCACAGACGCTACATCAAGACGGATGTGCTTTCGTTGGCAGAACTCCTCCATCTCACCTTTAGAAAGGTTCGTACCATTATCTGTGATGATGCTATGTGGAAAGCCGAAACGGAAAATAATCTTTTTGAGAAATTGAACCGCCGTGGCTGCATCACATTTACTGACTGGCTCCGCTTCAACCCATTTGGTGAACTTGTCAACCGCCACCAACAGGTGGGTCTTCTTGTCCTTGGAGCGCTTAAAGGGTCCAACCATATCAAGCCCCCAAGTGGAAAATGGCCAAGTGATGGGAATCATGCGTAATTCTTGAGCCGGAACATGAGCTGGACGTGAAAATTTCTGACAAGCGTCACACCGCTTTACCAAGTCTTCCGCATCAGAATGAGCTGTCAACGAGTAGAACCCGTGTCGGAAAGCTTTAGCAACCAAAGACTTTGAACCGGCATGGTGACCGCAATCCCCTTCATGGATTTCCCGTAGAATCTCTTGTCCTTCTTCAGGAGAAACACAACGTTGGAATACACCTGAAACACTAGAACAGTGCAACTCGCCATTGTAAACAACCATAGACTTGGACCGCCGGACGATCTGTCTGGCGAAAAGTTCGTCTTCTGGTAATTTTCCCCGGTTCAGATACGCCAAATATGGAACCGTCCAATCTGGAGTGGCATGTAAAACGGCTACCAACTGGGCCTCCGGATCAGGAACAGCTAAATCCTCCTCTATAGGCAACTTTACAGATGGGTTATGCAAGATATCTAGAAAGGTATTGGGTGGTACCAGCTTACGCTAAGATCCCAGCCGGCTTAGAGCATCTGCTGCCTCATTCTTGCACCGGTCGATGTGTTCCACCTGATAACCCTTAAAGTGACCTGCTACAATATCCACCTCGCGCCTATAAGCCGCCATGAGTGGGTCCTTAGAATCCCAAGTACCAGAAACTTGCTGAGCCACCAGATCAGAATCTCCAAAGCATCGAACCCGGCTTAAGTTCATTTCCTTAGCTACACGAAGGCCGTGGAGCAAGGCCTCGTACTACGCTGCATTGTTAGTACAAGGAAATATTAAGCGGAGAACATAATAAATATTATCTCCTCGAGGGGAAGTGAGGACAACCCCAGCCCCCGAGCCTTCCAATTGCCTGGATCCATCAAAGTGAATGGTCCAGTATGTATTATCCGGTTTGTCCTCTGGTGCCTGTAACTCGGTCCAATCATTGATGAAGTCAACAAGCGCCTGAGATTTGATGGCTGTTCGGGGCATATACTTCAAACCATGGGGAGCAAGCTCAATCGCCCACTTCGCAACCCGGCCAGTTGCTTCTCTATTCTGGATTATATCGCCCAAGGGAGCAGAACTAACCACTGTGATAGGATGGCCTTGAAAATATTGCTTGAGTTTCCTACTTGCCATAAAAACTCCATACACTAGCTTATGCCAATGCAGATATCTTTGCTTTGATTCGATCAGTACCTCACTGATATAATAAACTAGTCGTTGAACCGGATATTCTTTTCCATCCTCCTTACGCTCAACCACAATCGCCACACTGACCGCTCGGGCACTGGCAGCCACGTACAACAATAGAGGCTCATTATCAACTGGAGCAATGAGGACTGGCGGTTCAGCTAGCTGTCGCTTCAATTCCTCGAATGCCGCATTGGCGGTGTCACTCCAGACGAATTTATCTGTTTCTTCAACATCTGATACAGGGGAATCACCTTCCCTCCCAAACGGCTGATAAACCGGCTGAGGGCTGCAATCCGGCCCGCCAGACGCTGAACATCATTGATACACGCCAGTTTAGCCAAGGATGTGATTGCTTTGATTTTTTCCGGATTTGCCTCAATACCTCTGTTAGACACAAGAAAACCCAAGAGTTTGCCTGCCGGAACACCAAAAACGTCGAAGATTGTCCCTCTGACATGTCCGGGTTGAGCATCATTTTGTAAACCCAAAGATTGTCGAACGTCTCCTTGAGATCACTTATCAAGGTTTCCTGCTTCCTGGACTTTACCACAGTATCATCCACATAGGCATGAACATTACGCCCGATCTGCTTGTGAAGACAATTTTGCACACAACGCTGGTAGGTTGCTTGGGCACTCTTGAGCCCAAAGGGCATAGAGACATAGCAGAAGGCTCCAAAGGGAGTGATGAAGGTTGTCTTCTCCTGGTCCTTAACTGCCATTTTAATCTGATGATAACCTGAATAAGCATCCAGGAAACTCAGGCGCTCACAACCCGCCGTTGCATCAATGATCTGATCAATACGCGGGAGAGCAAAAGGATCTGCCGGGCAAGCTTTATTCAAATCAGTGTAGTCCACACACATACGCCAAGTGCCATTTTTCTTAAGAACAAGCACCGGATTAGCCAACCATTCGGGGTGAAACACTTCGACAATAAATCCAGCTGCCAGTAGCCGGGCTACCTCTTCTCCGGTGGCCTTGCGTCTTTCTTCGTTAAAACGGCGAAGGTATTGCTTGACCGGTTTAAACTTAGGATCAATATTGAGAGTGTGCTCAGCAAGTTCCCTCGGTACACCTGGCATGTCAGAAGGTTTCCATGCAAAGCTGTCCCGGTTCTCACGGATGAACTCGATGAGCGCGCTTTCCTATTTCGGATCCAGATTAGCACTGATACTAAACTGCTTGGATGAATCACCAGGGACGAAGTCAACGAGTTTAGTCTCATTAGCCGGTTTGAACGTCAGGGACGGGTCTTGCTCAGTCGTAGGTTTCTTCAGAGGGGTCATGTCCGCTGGATCAACATTGTCCTTATAGAATTTCAGCTCTTATGTAGCACAAACCGATTCTGCATAAGCCGCTTCACCTTCCTCGCAATCCAAAGCAATCTTTTGACTCCCATGTACTGTGATCGTCCCCTTATAACCCGACATTTTGAGCTATAAATATACATAACAGGGTCTCACCATGAATTTCGCATAAGCCGGCCGTCCAAATAGCGCGTGATATGGACTCTGGATTTTCACCACCTCAAAGGTCAAAGTCTCAGACCTGGAATCATGCTCATCTCCAAACACGACTTCCAAAGCAATCTTTCCAACAGGGTATGCCGATTTACCTGGTACTACACCATGAAAAATAGTGTTTAACGGTTTAAGATTCTTATCTGTCAACCCCATGCGACGGAAAGTCTCATAGTACAGGATGTTGATACTGCTCCCTCCATCCATCAGAACCTTGGTAAACTTATAGCCCCCCACCTGAGGTGCTACCACCAAGGCTAGTTGACCCGGATTGTCAACCCGGGGCGGGTGATCCTCTCTGCTCCACACAATGGGCTGTTCCGACCATCGTAGATAACGTGGTACGGCCGGTTCAATAGTATTGCACTAGTAGAAAACGGAGCTTTAAAACCGGTTTGTAAGGGCCTTTAGTGCCGGTTATGGAACCGGCACTAAAGTTTGGGCACTAAAGGCCCCCCCTTAGTACCGGTTCGGCATGAACCGGTGCTAAAGTGCCACCACGTGGCGTGAGCTCGCGCCCTGGTATGGGGGACCTTTAGTACCGGTTAACACCAACCGGTACTAAAGGTTTTTTTTTTGAATTTTTTTTTTGAAAATTTTGGAAATTTTTCTTTGATTTTTTTTAATTTTTTTGAATTATTTGATGATTTAGTCTCTAATCACCTCTCTTAACTGCTCAAGTGTGGATCACTCATTCCAAATCATCTAACTTCCCGACCGGTCACCCATCCCTCTCACTACTCCAGGCCGAGCACGCTTAACTTTCAGGTTCTATTCTCCTTCGTTTCCGAGTCTGCACTTGTTGTTTTCCTGACAATAGTAAGATGTCAATCCTATTAACCCTCAGGAGTTTAGCTTGAGCATGAAGTCACACATTTCACCGTTTGGGTTTGAAACTATTATTCTAAAAAAACAGTAATTATTTAGTAACGCTAATATATTTTGAATAAGTTTGACCATAGCTTGACCACAGTTTGACCAGATTTGACCAAAATTCAAAAAATTGAAATAATTATTTAGTAACACTAATATTCTTGAATAATTATGTAGTAGCACTAATATTTCTTGAATAAGTAGTTTGACCATAGTTTGACCACAATTTAACCAGATTTGAACAAAATTCAAAAAAACTAAGATACTTATTTAGTAACACTAATATTATTGCGTAATTATTTAGTAACACTCTATATTTCTTGAATCAGTTGTTTGACCGGTTTGACAAGATTAACCAAAATTCAAAAAAAACATAAATTAGAGCATATCTTTTTTTCCTTTTACAATTTGTCATTTCAAAAATTGTCCTAAACCCTAAACCCGGGACTTAAAACGTCGGAAACTCTATGCTAAACAGTAAAAACTAAGGGTTTAGACCATAAAACCTAACCCTAAACGCTGAAATCTAAACCCTAGCACTAAACGCTAAAAACGTCCAAGAAAACGTCTAAAACGCCCAAAAACTTTATTTTCCCTTTGGAATTTTGTGATTTTAAAAAATTGTCGAAACGGAAAACTGGTTATTTCAGCGGATCAATCGTTTTGTTCTGCAAATTTTGATATATTATATGTATTTTTCTGAATTAGGATGATTTAGTTATGATTTTTTCAAGTTTGAAAATTGCCCTATAGTCCCGGTTTGTGTCTCCAACCGGTACTATAGGTCAGACCCCTTTAGTACCGGTTCATGGCATGAACCGGTACTAAAGGTTAGACCTTTAGTACCGGTTCGTGCCACGAACCGGTACTAAAGGTGATCGTGGTGCCCCGTCCTGACGCCAGCCTGCCACCACCCCTTTAGTACCGGTTCGTGCCACGAACCGGTACTAAAGGTTCAACACGAACCGGCATTAATGCAAATCCATTCAAACCGGCACTAATGGTACCATTAGTACCGGGCCAAAATCAAACCGGCACTAATGTGCTTCACGTTTGACCCTTTTTCTACTAGTGTTGACTGCCCTCTTGTGAAGTTTCTGATCCCGCTTGCACAGGCTAGTAGTGAACACATGATACTGTTTGCTGTTCAACTGCTTGGGGTGACTCTGGTAACCTGACTGTTGCTGATTCCCTTGGTTATTCTGCTGGTTATTACCATGGTTGTTCTGATGGCCCTGGTTGTTCTAAAATCCAAAGCTTGAACCGCCGCCCCCATGGAAACCTGGGCCTGAACCGCCCGGTGGATCCTGATCATACCGGTATAGATCAGAATTTTTGAACTCCCTCATTATATGAAAATCCTTCCAAAGATGTGTGGAAGGGGCCTCCTTGGTTCCATGCTTCGGGCAGGGTTGGTTTAACAAACGCTCCAGATTCATCCCTCCACCGCGCTAGGGCGGTTTACCTTTACGACGCTGCATATTTGTGTTAGCCACCAAATTTGAACTATCCGCTTTACGCTTACCATTATTCCCGTGGCCTCCTTGGTTGTGGTGCTGCCCTTTTGCACCGCCATTCTTCTTTCCCTTCTCCGGTTTGTCCTCCTCTGAATCCGGATCCTTGGTATTATCTGAATCAGCATACTTAACCAAAGCGGCCATGAGTGTTGACATGTCGTTGCAGTGACGTTTGAGCCTCCCCAACTTCTGTTTCAGCGGCTTGAAACTGCAATTACCCTCTAATGTTAACACTGCGGTGTCTGCATTGATACGATCTGATGAATGCAAAATCGCCGAGACCCATTTGACCCAATGGGTCATGGACTCCCCTTCCTCTTGGCCACAAGCGGCCAGATCTACAATTGACATCGGTTGCTTACACGTATCCTTGAAGTTCTGGATAAACCAGCGCTTTAACTCGGCCCATGAACCGATAGAGTTGGTCGGCAAGCTCTTCAACCAAGTGCGAGCTGTTCCTTCCAACATCATGGTGAAATATTTAGTACATACCGCCTCATCCACATCTAACATCTCCATTGCCATCTCATAGCTCTCCACCCACGCCTCTGGCTGCAAATCAGCGGTGTAATTTGGTACCTTACGAGGTCCCTTGAAATCCTTGGGCAATCGCACATTATGCAATGCGGGAGTTAAACATGGTACCCCCAGGGAACTGAACATCACCCCTGGCTCCATGGAGGCAGTGGGGTGAACTGGAGTATGCTGTCGTGCTTCGTGTTGGGCTGTCAACTTGGCCTCTCGTCGTGCGCGTCCGTGGTCCACAACATCTTGCACATTAGCACCTCCCTTGGCCGGGTTGTTCCCCCGTGGCGAATTTCGGTGGTGTGCGCTACTGGACACGGCCGGTTCGTCTTCCACGTGTCTGATATAACTCCGGCTTGGACGGGGAGTGGAATGAATCCTCTCACGGCTATGTGAATATGCTTGCTGTTGATTTAGTGCTGTCTGAAGGAGATCCCTGGCCCGACGCGCTTCCACTGCAACTGGTGACTCGCCGTCGGTTGGGAGGGCCTCCAGACGCGAAGCAGCGGCCACAATATTATCCAACGGTTGGAATAATGCCCGGGCGGCGTTGATGGTACAACGTTGTTCTGGCGAGGTAGGTCTGTTGCGCGTGGTTGAACCGGCGCTCCTGCTCCCGGCGCCCCTGCCCGGTTTAGCGTGGGTTGGTTACCAGCTCCTGCACATGGCGTGTTGAAAAGATTCTGCGGCTCATAAACCGACGGGAGACGTGATCGGTACCTTCTTCTCATGACCTCTTTCGAAGCATTCTGATCCAGTCTAATCCGATAAGCCTATGCTTCCAACTCGGCCTGCTGTGTGGCCATCCTGGCGTTCTCTGCTGCCAGGTCTGATGAAGCTATGTACCTAGGGTAGGGGCACGGACCTGTCCTAAGAGCCCTTCCCAAGGACATCCTTAGAAGAAGTCATCTTTCAATTGACTTGAAGGTACCCACTCGACGGGTTCAAGACACTCGACCAAGAAGCTACCACTCGACCACAAAGCCAACCACTCGACTGCCAGGAGGTCTAAAGTCACTACGCAGGCAAACGGTTGGTCATTAAGTAGCCTTTATGGTCATTATAGCACGTTATTAGAGGCGTTACCAGTAACGCCCAACCTTAATGTACCTTAAACCCTGCATTACCGAGGACAGGAGAGGGCTGGCGAACTCTATATAAGCCACCCCCCTCCTCAGTAGCAAGGGTTCGCACCCCTGTAATTCATATACGCATAATCCAGTCGACCGCCTCCGGGCTCCGAGACGTAGGGCTATTACTTCTTCCGAGAAGGGCCTGAACTCATAAACCTTGCGTGCTTACAACTTCCCCATAGCTAAGATCTTGCCTCTCCATACTTACCCCCCTACATCACTGTCAGAGTTAGAACCACGACAGTTGGCGCCCACCGTGGGGCTGGAATCTTAGCGCCTAGTTGGAGAAGTTGTGATTTTTTTCGATCACTTTGATCATGGTTTCGTGCGGAGTTTTGGCGGAAGGCCGCGAGATCCGTCTCGGCGCACTCACATTCATCGCCGACGACTCCGCCTGGCTTCAGGAGGCTCCACTCGACATCGACGCGCTCCCCGTCCGTGGTGCGACGCACTTCTGCGCATATGTTCGTGGCGTCCTCCTGCGGCAGCCGTCGACCCAGTATCAATCGGCTCCCGTGTCATCTCCCCTCCCTGTCTCCCACCGACGCAAGCGCTCCGGTCGGTCGAGACTTCAGAGGTGGGTGAGGCATGCTGTGGCTCGCCAGTTGGCGCCCCACAAGTCGCGGCGATCGAGCCCGATGAATCCCTCTATGGCCTGTTCGACCTGTCGACTGGCTCCGCGGAGACCACATCCGAGTGCGACAGCAGCGACCCGGCGGCTGAAGTTCTGGCGGTCGATGGAACACACAGTCCTCCCGGTTTCCCTCGCACCGATGGAGGCGCAGGTGGGGCGACCCGTCGCATCCCCATGATGAGTATCTTCCCGAACCCCTCACATCATTGCAGCGAGAGGAGCTTCGCCGCCGGAACATGGACGCACTCCACACTCCTATCGTCGGAGAAACCCCCGAGGCCCGGGCCTTGGACGACGCGCACCTGGCTAACTTGGCCGAGCGCACTTGACTGGAGAATCTCAAGCAAATACTCGATGAGAAAGCGCGTCAGCGAGCTCCCGAGTCCAGTCGACGTCAGCTCTTCCCGCCGACGCAGGTATATCGAACCCCAGTTCAGAATTTGGCAGCCGCGGCCCGTATAGCAGAATCGATTCAGCCCTCCCAGTCAGAGGCTGGCAGGGGCTTGTTGCAGATCAGAGCATTGCTCCGGGCAGCGGGAAACCAGAATTCCACTGTTTCTCAGTCACGGAATAGGATTCACAGTCGATCCGTTGCAACGGATACAGTCCAGTCGGCTCACAGCCCGAGATCGCCCCCGAGGTGTGAGGGACGTGGAGACCGGCACGATCAGTACAGAAGAAATGAGCAGTGTGATCACCGATTCGATCGTGATGATTAGCATCGAGTGCCAACCCCTCCCTCGAGGAGTGGGTCATATGCGCCTCGACAGCGAGATGACAGACGCCCTCATAGTGTCGGGCGGAGGATTCCAGTCGACCCCAGGGACCCAGGCTTTGATGCGAGATCCATCCTCGTTCAAGGTTTGGTTGATAGGAACAGAGCTCACTAAGAAGGCCGCGACAGAGACGCGCCTGCCAGCAGCAGAGTACATGTCTCGGGGCCAGAGTGTTTCAGTCGAGCCATCAGAGCCGCAGTGATTCCTCCCAACTTCAGGTTGGCGACTGGAGTCAGCAAGTTCACCGGTGAATCTAAACCTGACACTTGGCTCGAAGATTACCGAGTGGCTGTACAGATTGGCGGTGGCAATGATGAGGTGGCTATGAAGCATTTGCCTCTCATGTTAGAGGGCTCAGCCAGAGCGTGGCTAAATCAGTTGGCGCCCAGCAGCATCTACACTTGGCAGGACCTCTCCCGAGTGTTTGTCACGACCTTTGAGGGAACATGCAAGCGACCTGCAGGCCTTACAGAATTGCGGTCCTGCGTGCAGAAACCAAATGAAACTATGAGGGATTACATCCAGAGGTGGATCACATTGGATCACACAGTGGAGAATGTGCCAGATCATCAAGCAGTTTGTGCCTTTAAAGAAGGCGTTAAGTACAGAGAATTAAATCTGAAGTTCGGTCGAACTGGGGAGATGTCTCTGAATCGGATGATGGAGATTGCCACCAAATACGCTAATGGTGAAGACGAAGATCGACTCCGGAGTGGCAAGCACAAGGCAGTCGCCCAAGAGACCGGAGGAAATTCCAGTCGGAAACAGAAGCGGAAGGCCGAGCCAGCCGCCCCTAGAGAGGCCCTGGCCATAACCCAGGGAAAATTCAAGGGAAAACGCAAGGGGCCCTGGAAGCCCAAGAAAGTCAAGAAAGCCCAAGAAAATGATGTCTTGGATCTACCATGTCACATCCACACAAAGAAGGATGAAGAGGGTAATTTTATTTACCCAAAGCATACCACTCGACAGTGCCGGCTCTTGATCCAGCAGTTTCAGGGCAAGCAGTCCAAAGATAAGGAAAAGAGTCGGACAGAGTTGAGGACAAGGAAGATAGTGACGATGGATACCGCCAAGTCAATTCCACCCTGATGATTTTTGCCGATATCGAAAGCAAAAGTCGACTGAAAGTCAATAACCGTAATGTGAATATGGTTGCTTCGGCAACACCCAGTTATCTGAAGTGGTCTCAGACTGCCATCACCTTCGACCAGTCTGATCACCCTACGCACATTGCCACCCCTGGGAGGCAAGCTTTGGTGGTCGACCCAGTTGTCGAAGGCACTCGACTGACCAAAGTCCTGATGGATGGCGGCAGTGGCCTGAACATACTATACGCAGAAACATTGAAAGGGATGGGCATTCCGATGTCCAGGCTCAGTACCAGTAACATGAGCTTCCACGGAGTCATTCCCGGGAAGAGAGCTGAATCACTCGGCCAGATTGCTCTTGATGTGGTTTTCGGCGATTCAAAGAATTACCGCAAGGAAAAGTTGACATTCGAGGTTGTGGACTTCCAAAGTGCTTATCATGCTATTTTGGGCAGGCCAGCTTATGTGCGCTTCATGGCTCGACCGTGTTATGTGTATCTCAAATTGAAGATGCCTGGCCCCAGAGGTGTGATCACTGTTACAGGCAATCGTTAGAAAGCAGAAGAGTGTTTCCAGAAAGGCTCAAAGATCGCTGATGCTCAGATGGCAGTGGTCGAGCTGCAAGAGTACCAGAAGACTGCTGATCCGAGCGAAATGCTACGAGCCAAGAAGCCTGCTTCAGAATCAGCTTTTCAGTCGTCCGGTGAAACAAAGCCAGTCCACATTCACCCGACCGACCCCAATGCTGCCCCGACTCACATCTCCACGACGCTCGACTCCAAATAGGAAGAAGCGCTCATCCAGTTCCTCCGTGAGAACTGGGACATCTTCGCATGGAAGCCTTCTGACATGCCTGGAGTTCCCAGAGGGCTGGCTGAGCACCGTCTACGAGTCGACCCAAAATTCAAGCCTGTGAAAGAACATCTTCGACGGTCCACTGTCCAGAAGAGGAAAGCTATTGGCGAGGAGGTGGCTTTGGCTCTTAGCAGCGGAGTTCATCCGAGAGATTTATCACTCCGAGTGGCTCGCCAATGTTGTCATGGTCCCCAAGAAGGACAAGTCACTTCGCATGTGCATTGATTTTAAACATATCAATTGGGCCTGCCCGAAAGATCATTTTCCTCTCCCTCGCATCGACCAAATAGTCGACTCGACCGCGGGGTGCGAGCGATTGTCTTTTCTAGACGCCTATTCCGAGTACCATCAGATCCGTCTGTATGGACCCGACGAGATCAAAACGGCTTTCATCACTCCATTCGGATGCTTCTGTTATGTCACCATGCCATTCGGCCTCAAGAATGCCGGAGCCACGTTCATGAGGATGATTCAGAAGTGTTTACTCACTCAAATCAATCGGAATGTGGAGGCATACATGGAGGCATACACGGAAAGGTTCCGACCTGCGGACTGACCTTGTTGAAACCTTTGCCAGCCTCAGGAGGTATGATATCAAACTCAATCCATCAAAGTGCACATTCGGAGTCCCGGGTGGAAAGTTACTCGGTTTCCTCGTTTCCGAACGGGGAATCGACGCCAATCCTGAAAAAGTTGGTACCATACTCCGGATGAAGTGTCCTGTGCATGTGCACGATGTCCAGAAGCTTACAGGCTGCTTGGCCGCTCTAAGTCGATTCATTTCTCGTCTCGGTGAAAAGGCGTTGCCTCTTTACCGACTGATGAAGAAGTCTGACAAGTTCGAGTGGACTCCAGAAGCTGATGCAGCATTTGCAGAGCTCAAAGCTCTGCTCTCCACCCAGCCGGTGCTTGCTTCCCCAATCAGTAAAGAGCCTCTGCTGCTTTACATTGCAGCCACAGGACAAGTTGTCAGTACGGTACTTACGGTCGAGCGGGAAGAAGAAGGAAAGGCCTTCAGAGTTCAGCGCCCAGTATATTATGTGTCTGAAGTTTTGACACCCTCAAAACAAAGATATCCTCATTACCAGAAGCTTGTATATGGGATTTATATGACCATGAAGAAGGTTGCACATTACTTCTCTGACCACTCCATTATAGTCATCAGCGATGCCCCACTGTCAGAGATTCTGCACAACAGAGATGCAACTGGTCGAGTGGCTAAGTGGGCGATTGAACTCCTTCCCTTAGATATCAAGTTTGAAGCAAAGAAGGCTATCAAGTCCCAAGCAATCGCAGATTTCATCGCCGAGTGGATTGAACAGCAACTTCTGACTCAAGTTCACTCGGAGCACTGGACCATGTTCTTCGATCGATCTAAGATGCTGAATGGTTCCAGTGCTGGGGTAGTATTGGTCTCCCCCCGATGAGATAAGCTCAGATATGTTCTCCAGATTCACTTCGATTCCTCCAATAATGAAGTAGAATATGAAGCACTCTTGTATGGGTTGCACATGGCCATTTCACTCGGCGTCCGGCGCCTCATGGTCTATGGCGACTCAGATTTGGTGGTTAATCAAGTGATGAAGGAGTGGGACGTCACAAGCCCAGCTATGACTGGCTACTGCAACGCAGTAAGAAAGCTAGAAAAGAAATTCGAGGGGTTAGAGCTTCATCACATCCCCCGACTGAAAAATCAAGCACCTGATGATCTGGCAAAGATAGGTTCCAAGAGAGAAGCCATTCCCAGCAATGTGTTTTTGGAGCACATCCGCTCGCCGTCAATCCAGGAGGATCCTTTTACAGAAGAAGCCCCACAACCGAAAAGTGCCACAGATCCGACTGAAGTCGAAATTCCCGCTGTGGTCGACCTAGTCATGGAGGTCTTGGCAATCACTCCTGACTGGACGATACCATACATCGCGTATATCTTGAGGAAAGAACTTCCAGACGACGAAGAAGAGGCTCGACAGATCGTCCGTCGATCTAAAGCTTTCACAGTCATAAAAGGACAGTTGTATAGAGAAAGCGCAACTGGAATCGGTCAGAAGTGCATAACGCCAGAAGAAGGTCAGACAATCCTTGATGATATCCACTCGGGGACCTGTGGTCACCATGCGTCCTCTCGGACCATTGTGGCCAAAGCATACCGAGCAGGTTTTTACTGGCCCAGGGCAACCGAAATGGCAAAAGAGATAGTCGACAAGTGTGAAGGCTGCCAGTTCTACTCCAACATGTTGCACAAGCCAGCATCAGCTCTGAGGACCATTCCACTCATCTGGCCCTTCGCTGTTTGGGGACTAGACATGGTTCGTCCACTGAGAACAGGCAGGAGCGGATTCACACATGTGCTTGTGGCAGTCGACAAGTTCACCAAATGGATGGAAGCCAAGCCTATCAAAAATGTTGATGCTAGCACTGCTATCACTTTCATCAGAGAGTTGATATTCAGATATGGAGTCCCGCATAGCATCATCACTGACAATGGGTCAAACTTCGATTCAGACAAGTTCACAACTTTTTGCGCCTCTCAAGGCACATGAGTCGACTACGCGTCGGTCGCACATCCCCGCTCGAATGGACAAGCTGAAAGAGCAAATGGTCTGATTCTCAAAGGACCGAAGCCTCGACTAATTCGCGATCTCAAGCACGCAGCAGGCGCTTGGGTCGGCGAGCTTCCGTCAGTTTTGTGGGGATTGAGGACCATCCCGAACCAGTCGACTGGAAGAACGCCATTCTTTCTGGTTTACGGAGCCGAAGCCGTCCTACCGAGTGATCTACTTCACAATGCCCCCAGAGTCGAGCTTTATAATGAAGACGAAGCAGAGCAAGCCCGGCAAGACGCAGTCGACCTCCTAGAGGAGGAGAGGGAAATGGCTATGATCAGATCGACCATCTATCAGCAAGACTTGCGTCGATTCCATGCCAGAAATGTGAAGAGCCGAGCCTTCCAAGAAGGAGATCTGGTCCTCCGAGTGGATCAACAGAAACCACACAAACTTGCTCCTACTTGGGAAGGCCCCTTCATCGTCACCAGAGTCCTCCACAATGGAGCATATCACCTCTACAACGTTGATGGCCGGATCGACGAGCCACGAGCTTGGAATGCGGAACTACTCCGCCCATTTTACACTTGAATTCTCACTCGGATGAGATGTAATAAGAAAAACTTCTTTAGATTATCTTTATCAAAGACAAGAGTGTCCCAGTTCTTCCTGTAATTGCTGTCACCTTTGTTTGCGTACGAAATCCCCCAGTGGGTGGCTTAGCTGCGAATCCGCTTCGCCTAAGTTTGCAAAAAATCCTACCGAGTGATGAGCCAGACTCCCACTCGGGGGCTTAGCTGCAGCCCAGTGCTCGCCTAAGTATTTGAAAATCCTACCGAGTGGTGAGCCAGACTCCCACTCGGGGGCTTAGCTGCAGCTCAGCGCTCGCCTAAGTGTTTAAAAATCCTACCGAGTGGCGAGCCAGACTCCCACTCGGGGGCTTAGCTGCAGCCCAGTGCTCACCTAAGTATTTGAAAATCCTACCGAGTGGAGAGCAAACCTCCCACTCGGGGGCTTAACTGCAGTCCAAGTACTCGCCTAAGTATATAAAAATCCTACCGAGTGGAGAGCAAACCTCCCACTCGGAGGCTTAGCTGCAGCTCAGTGCTCGCCTAAGTGTTTAAAAAACCTACCGAGTGGAGAGCAAACCTCCCACTCGGGGTCTTAGCTGCAGTCCAAGCGCTCGCCTAAGTGTTTAAAAATCCTACCGAGTGGCGAGCCAGACTCCCACTCGGGGGCTTAGCTGCAGCCCAGTGCTCGCCTAAGTGTTTGAAAATCCTACCGAGTGGAGAGCAAACCTCCCACTCGGGGGCTTAGCTGCAGCACAGTGCTCGCCTAAGTGTTTAAAAAACCTACCGAGTGGAGAGCAAACCTCCCACTCGGGGGCTTAGCTGCAGTCCAAGTACTCGCCTAAGTATATAAAA
>NC_041393.1:1327142-1330267 GCF_002162155.2 Triticum dicoccoides | reverse complement strand
TGGAGAGCAAACCTCCCACTCGGAGGCTTAGCTGCAGCTCAGTGCTCGCCTAAGTGTTTAAAAAGCCTACCAAGTGGAGAGCAAACCTCCCACTCGGGGGCTTAGCTGCAGTCGAAGTACTCGCCTAAGTATATAAAAATCCTACCGAGTGGAGAGCAAACCTCCCACTCGGGGGCTTAGCTGCAGTCCAAGTACCCGCCTAAGTATATAAAAATCCTACCGAGTGGAGAGCAAACCTCCCACTCGGGGGCTTATCTACAGCTCAGCGCTCGCCTAAGTGTTTAAAAATCCTACCGAGTGGCGAGCCAGACTCCCACTCGGGGGCTTGGCTGCCGCTCAGTGCTCGCCTAAGTGTTGAAAAATCCTACGGAGTGGCGAGCCAGACTCCCACTCGGGGGCTTAGCTGCAGATCAGTGCTCACCTAAGTGTTTAAAAATCCTACCGAGTGGAGAGCAAACCTCCCACTCGGAGGCTTAGCTGCAGCTCAGTGCTCGCCTAAGTGTTTAAAAATCCTACCGAGTGAGAGCAAACCTCCCACTCGGGGGCTTAGCTGCGGCCCAGTGCTCGCCTAAGTGTTTAAAAATCCTACCGAGTGGCGAGCCAGACTCCCACTCGGGGGTTTAGCTGCAGCCCAGTGCTCGCCTGAGTACAGGACACAACCCAATCCGCAAGGACGACGAGGCGCAAGTCGTCTTCTACCTTCTCCTTCGGAGTCACGCCACAAATTCAAGGATTATTTCCGAGTGAAGACCAAGTGCCACTCGACGGATCAAACCATGAAGATATTCAACTAGAAATCAAGTTCAGATAAGGCCTAAAGGTCCCAGACCTCAGATCAAAGTACTCGAGCCCTCGGCTCGGCAGAGTTTAATGGTTACAAATCCACTCGGCATTCCGAGGCAAATTTAAAGTGAAGCATGAAAGTTTTTATTCCTCAAGCAGAGGGCTGGAAGGGGCGACGAACTCGTCCAAGTCGATCCCGTCTGCAATACGAGTAGCAGCAGCGATGAAAGTCTCCATGAAGTCTTGAAAGCTGTGCTTCCTGGTATTGGCAACTTGAATGGCGGCCAGCTTCTCTTCTCGCGCCTCCTTGCAATGGATGCGGACCAGAGACAGAGCGACATCAGCACCACATCTAGCAGAAGATTTCTTCCATTCCGCCACTCGACCTGGGACTTCATTAAGTCGAGCCATCAGGGACTTGAGGTCGTTCTGAAGCGTCGTCCCAGGCCAGAGTGATGTGTCGATCCACAACATCGCAACCTTCAGCCGGGCGAGATAGTCAACGACGCTGGTAACACGAGACTCTAGTCGGAGCACGTTCATAGCAGCCTCGTCCTTCGCGAGAGAATTGGTGGGATCCAAGCCTGGCTCCACTCGACTGGTTTCCTCTTTGAAGCTCTGGCAGAACTCTGCGAACATGATTCAAGAATAAGACAGTGACCCTACTCGGGCTTGGTAACTGGAAGACAGTCGGGTCGGAGTAACTACCTTAGAGCATGACGAACAGCTTCTTGGCGAGTCCACCAAGATAAGCCTCCAGATCGTTCACATTCCCTGCCAGCTCACCCGCCTTGTCGTGCAGAACCATCTTGTCGTTCTTCAGTCGGCTGTCCTCTTGATTGGCTATCTCGAGAGCAGCTTTCAGTCTGGAGTTCTCCTGCTCAAGAGTTCCGACCAAAGCCAGTTTCTCTTCTGCAAGCTTCATTTTGCTCAAGGCCTCCTTCTGCGCTTCGGCAAGATCTCGGTCCTTCTTCTTCAGAGCTTCCTCCAGTTTATCTACAGAACGTCGAGTGAGCTCAGCATCAAGAACGGGCAAGAAAGAAAAGTCACTCGTCAAGAATGAGAAACCTCGCCAGCCATACCTTTTGCTTCTTCTTGCGCCTTCTGCAGGTTCTGTTGAGCAAGCTTCAAGTCAAGGTCGAGTTGGGTCTGTTTGTTCTCCAACTCAGTATAGAGAGCCGCAAGTCCACAGGATTTCTGCAAAAATCAGTCGACAGAGGTCCAAGATAAGTTGCTTCCGAGTAACCAAGAGACAGTGTTGGCGCTTCTAAGACTACAGCTGAATCAAAAACATTCAACAGTAGTCTCGGGGACTACACCCAGTGGGTGCACTTAGCGTGCCCCCACTGGTTTTGCAAAAAAAAAATTGACTGCCCGCAGTCGACCGGATACAGTTCCATTCGGCACGGCCTGACCAGACCGAGTGAAGAAGTACAACTACAACAACACAATGTAAACACTACAGCCGACTGCCAGCAGTCCACCATAGTCTCGGGGACTACACCCAGTGGGTGCACTCAGCGTGCCCCCACTCGTCCAAGATTGGCAGACACACCCAGTGGGTGTACAGATGTAAAAATCTTCGGAAAAGAGATTCTTCTAACAGCATATCGTAACAGATCAAGTGTTGAGTCGACTGACCTGGACGTTGCTCTGAAGAGCCAAACTTGCGTCATAGGCTGCTTGGCTGGCCTCCCGAGCCACTTTCACTTGTTCCATCATGATCCCTGCCTGACGTATAGCCTCTTTCGCGGCACTCGCTTGGTCCTCAGGGAAGTCACCACCATCCCAAGCTACGGCCTTTGACGCTGGAGCAGATTGGGGGGTCTTGCCAGCCAACGCCCGCCTGTTCCTTCTCGCTCTCAGCGGCACGTCGTCGTCGTCATCCGGGAGGTTAATAACATGAGGAGGAGCTACAAGAAAAAATTCAATCGACCAGGGTTGCAATAAATATCCAGTCGACTCAGGGCAGGACATCGGTAATCGTACCAGGGTTGGAGGTAACAGCGTCCTCCATCTCTTGATCGTCGTCCTTGGCGGAGAGCTCAGAAGTAGCAGCGCTGCAAATCTCGAAAATCAGACAGTTGACTCAATGAATCGACCAGGGATCTGTCCACGGTCGACAAAGGAGAACAAGTTCTATTATTACCCAGAAATGGTGGGGACAGTCATCTTCATCTTGGGCAGAGCCTTAGGCGGCTTAGACGGCGTCGCGCGTGGGTGCTTAGGAGCCTTTTCGGCCGGCGGAGGAGAAGAGGTCCGAGGGCGTTTCGACGACTACCCAACAAGAGCAGTCGACTTACCACGTTCCCGTGCCGGGTCATGTGTGAGCTTGGATCGCC